>NW_003307626.1:124452-151271 GCF_000143455.1 Volvox carteri f. nagariensis
CTCACCTCCTCACCACCGCCGCTGCCTCCACCTCACCGCCTCCCCCGGCCCCAGCGGAGGCCACCGGATTGCCGCCATCCGCGGGTCTAGCGAGTCCCTCGGCGGCGGCGGCGGCGGAGCCGGAAGAGGATCCGTACAGCGGAACCTCCGGGGGAGACAGCTGCGGCGGCCGCCGCGGTGGAGTCGCCGGCAGCTCCTCTACATCTCCACCTTCCCCCGGCAGGGCTCCCTCGGCCCCCCGGGGAGGAGGAGAAGCGACTACAGCCCCACCCCGATCTGAGCCGCCGCCTCCGCCGCTACCGCCGCTGGCTGGCGCGGTGCTACTGCCACTAACGCCATCAGTACTACCACCTCCGCTACTGCCACCGTGGCCGCTGCTGGAGCTGGATTCCGTTGACCCGCCTGTGTTTGTTGTGTGTATGTATTTATGTGTGTATGTATGTGTGTGTGTATGAGCGAGGGGAGAGGGTGGACGTGTGTCATTCCGTATGCCGTTATGTCGTACACTGTAAGAGTTCCGCTGGTGATTGGCGCTGTGATGTGATGTGGTGTAAGTATTCGCTACAGCCTCCCCCCCCCCGGTTGGGGAGGGAACACTTTCGTAATACAATGGAGAGGTTGAGAGGTGTTAACCTGAGGTTGATAACATTCCGTACGTAGTACGGAGTCCGTACATGTCGCCCTTCCCTCCCTCCCTCCTTTCCTAAACATATACGTACATACATACGTACAAACACACACCATCTCGCGGTTCAGTTTTCTAAAAACACATACACGTACACAGGCACACACACACACACACAAACACACCTGACGGCTCTGCAGCTCCGCTGCCGCCGTCATCGCCAGCGGCCCCTCCCGCCGCTGCACTGCCGTCGCCGCCTCCGCCTCCGCCTCCGCCAGCGGCAACGTCCGCAGCCCCTCCCGCCCTCACGACGCCACCGCGATGCGCCCAGCCCCCCGTCGGGACCCCCCGCCAACAACAACGACCACACAAACCCGCGGAGAAACGTCCCACGGGTCCGCCCCGCATCGGCATCAGCATCCCCATCGTCGTCGTCGTCGTCATCATCATCGCCATCCTCGGTGGTGAGGTGGAGGGTTGAGTCACATGTGGCACACGTGTGGAGTCCCAGCGGCCGCCGCCTGTGGGAGAGCTCCCCGGTGTGTGTGTGGGTGTGTGTATGTGTGTGTGTATGGGGGGGGAGAGGGGTGAACGCGGCGGGTCAGGGGGGCCCCGGGGGTGATGTGAATACGGGCGTGCATGTGGGAAGCGGGGGTGGAGAGATATGTCTGTATGTCAGATCAAGTCAAGTCATGGAGGAGGGGAAACGACCCGGGGTGCCAACTACCAACTACCAACTACCGACGTCCAAAGTTGCCTAGTACTGCAGTTGGGGTGCTACGGCGCTGACTGACACAACGGGGCGGGGGTGGCCTTGAGGTGGCTTTACTTGGGGCGGTTGGGACTGCCCTGAGTGCCCATTTGTAATGAGGGAGGGAGGGAGGGAAGGGGGAAACACGAACCACACACGAGAAGAAGAAGAAGAAGAAGAAGAAGAGGAGGGAAAGGGGAGGGAAGAGGGCAGGGGAGGGAAAGACGAATCACGAACGAGTGAAGCTGCTGCCAGGGGAGGGAGGGAGAGGGGAAACGGGGCGGGGGGAGATAGGGGCGGGGGGGGGGAAATCGATGATGATGATGAGGATGATGATGAGGATGATGAGGGGGGTGCACAGTGGAGGGAAGGGCCGCACTGCCGCCGGTGGGCTGCAGGTGGGGGTGGTGGGTGCTAGGGGACAGTCAGTCAGCGCAACGGACAACAACTACAACAGTAGCAGCAGTAGCAGTAGCAGTAGCAGCAAATGTACACACAAGACGAGGGGGTAGGAAGTTCTTTTCCTCCACGAGGACTGTGTGTGTATGTATGTATGTATGTGTGTGGAGGAGAGGGAGACTGAGAGAGAAAGAGAGAGGCAGTGAGAAAGAGAGAGAGAGATGGACAGACAGACGGACAGACAGACGGACAGAGAGAAGAGGATCCAGTGGATTTTATGTGGGGTGGGGGCCATGTCGAGGAAAGGCAGCTGGTCATTACGGGTCCCCCCGGGAGCAATGAGAGGTACATCCCCCGCTCTCCTGCCTGGGAGGGAGCTGTGCGGCGGGGACTACCTGCCAAGTGCTGAGTGCTGGCCGGGCTCGACGGCCGATGCTGCGGCTGGATGGCTACTTGGGAGATTGAGGTAAAGTTGGATACCGATTTGGGATCAAATATTTCAAGGAAATGCATGGGGGTAGCGGAAACAGCTGTTTAACTGTGTGTCGTACTCACGGGTCAGTGAGTAGCATGGGGTCGTTGGGCCCAATGCCCACGCCACAGATGTGATACGATGGTAAGGCACGGACGCGCGCCACGATAGAGATTGATGACCACGCAGAATGCAGAGGCGAGGGTTAGATGAGAGGATTTGCCGCTCTCCAGGCGCCAGTCTGAACACGGAGCCGGGAGGCGGTTGCCGGTCCATGGGCTTTGGACGGCAAGGGTCGCTGAGCTGTATGCGTTAAGGTTGTACATCAATCAGTAACAACATGATGCGATTGTGGTTCTGAATTGGGAACGGAAGCATGCTGTACTAAAGCAGCATTCCACGCCACGATGCGCAGCTGTCGTGGTCAACGAACCGACCCGCAATAGGTAGTTGTACAAGCCTAATTTGATCGACGAAACCGTTATGGTGAGTAATGTAAGTCAGAGAGCTTGAGGGAGAGAAGGCGTTCGCATGTCCGTACTGGTTTCGCAAGCAAGCTCGCAAGGTCCCCAGTCCTGCATCCCATCATTGCAGTGAGTCCCAGGGATTTGCATCGTCATATCTGAAAATATACCATCCTTGATGTCTTAATAGGATGATGCTGTGTATCGTAAAGTTTCGAGTCCAGCTAGCCGGTTGACAAATTTAAAAAGAAGCCTGCACATTTTAGATTGCTCGCTGCTGATAATATGCACCTTAACTAACAGGAGCAGAATCATGATTGCGTTGTTGGCTCGCGTGAGCGGCGTGCCTGGTGCTGTGCATCCAGGCGCGCTGCAAGCACTCCTCCAACAAGGTGCAGGATGTTTCCCAGGTAGACTTGCAACATGTCCAGCAGTTTTAAAGTGACCCGGCAATCCTTCATCGCACGCCCATCGTGACGCTTGCCAAGTGGCGTCTTTACGCAGGGCTGGAACAGCTCCAACGAGTCTGGCCAGCAAATGCTCGCTGTACTGCGGGCTCTGATTTCGATAGCGCGTCGCCCACAACTTCCACATCGTACGTCGCACCGCTCACGCCGCATCACCACCATCACCGGCGCTACCCCTGCCATTCCCGAATCCAGCTCCAGCAGCGCCAGCTTACTCCGGCATCAGCTCCAGAACCACTAATGACAGCGACAGCAACACCGCTGCAGCTGCAGCAACTTCGCGCCTACCGGATTCCCAACCGCGTTGCCCCCCCCAAGGTCGCCTACTCGGTCCGCTGCGGCCGCCCCGCCCCACAGCCCTGGCCCGAGCTCGAACCCGTCAAGGTGCCGCCGCAGGGGGAAGTCCGCTGGCACCGCAATGTCGTACGCTTCCCGCCAGAGGTCGCCGTACAGCTCGAGGAAAGCCCGGCCGGCTCTGGCGGTGGTGGCTCCCGCACCTTGGTGCTGAGCGGCAAGGCGGGGACCATTCGCCTCAATATGCAGGTCCGTCACCTTGTTTGTTTGTCTATCTCTCTGTCTGTCTATAGTGGTTGTCACCGCCCACGGTGATTGCCACAACCGAAATCGATTATTCCGGGGCTGGTAAGGGGGCGGGCGGGTGGCTAGTGGCAGGTGGGTGGGTGGTTTACCCCTGCCGGCTGCTGCGCTGCGTTGCGTTGCGGCGAGGACTAGGACTAGGGCGGTGGTTGGCAGGTGGTGGAGGTGGAAGCCACCACGGGAATATGGGAGAGTGAGTCGCGGGTTGGGCCGCACAGTACTTTTTACACACATACATACATACACATGCACACACATTGTGTATTTACTCCAGTTGGGCGGTGTGAGGATGATAGATGGCTTGTGTGCTATGCAGGGCCTTGCTTGTAGCTCTTTTAGGTGCTGTGATGCCCACCTCACGAGTATACGTACCTCCTCGGTCGCCAGATGGCGGCATGTGTGCATGTGTGTCTGTGCATGTGCACGTACCTAGATAGCAGCGTGTATTGGTGTTTGTGGCGGTTTAAGGGGCCCCGACTGCAGTGGCTGGCTTTCTTCTCAACTGGGTCGGGGGGGTACTCAGTACAGTACGGGGCAGTACGGGAGAAGGACGTCACCACTGGGGTCACCTTACCCCTCCCTGCAAGGAGGGGCCGCGCCATTGACTGGACGATGATGACGTCCACGTCGGAACGGTGGCTCATGTCTGGAGTCGGGAGTCCAGTCTCCCGGGCTGACAGGGGGAGATAGAGAGAGAGAGAGAGAGAGTCCCCCTCTCTACTGCAGCCACCCCACAGTCCCCCACAGTCCCCCGCCCACTATTAAACCCCGCCCCCCACCGCTAACGAAACGTCCTTCAGGAGCTGGACGCAACGGGGCTGTTGGCCTTCCGCCTCATCCAACTCGCACCGCCCACCACCACCACCACCAGCAGCAGCGGAGCAGCAGCCAAACAGCCCTCGCAGCCCCCCTCCAAACCCCCCGCTGCTGCTGCTGCTGCTGGTGGTGGCGCTACCGGTGTTGCTGGTACTGGTCGCAGCGTGTTGGTGTTGGTGGGCCCCAACAAGTCCCGGTTCGACGAAGCGGTTGAGTCCATCAACAGCGCCATCCGCGGAGTCATGAGCGGGTACCTGGTGGGCCTTACGGTGAAGGGAGTGGGGTATCGGATGGAGCCGGTGGAGGATGACAGGGGGGAGGTGAGGACGGCCGGGGAGGGGAGGGGGGGAAGGGGGTTTTTCCTAAGAGGGAATGGAAAGTGGGGGCCTTATCAGCGGGTGCAGCGGCAGGTTAAGAGGGCTTCCCGCGGAAGCGGCTTCCGATCGGGGGATATTTCAGTGGCCTCAGGAGGGGGGCTTCGGGGGGCTTCGGGGTGGGGGTGGGAAGAGGGAGGGGAGCGAGGAGGGATTCGCGTGGGGGTGGGGGTGGGAAGGTATCACGTCGCGAGCCGTACGGGAGGGGGGAGGGAGAAGGGGGATGCGGTGTGTGAGGCGGCCGGCGGGGGGTGGGGGGGGTGGGGTGGGGAAGCCAAATAACATAATGTAGGAAACAAAGTAAAAAGTAACAGCTGCTGCCGACTGCCGTGTAAAGCCCCGCAGTATATTATAATAGGGTTGTGCCGACCATTAGAAATGGAATTCTAACGTATAGAATAATTCTAATGAGAAATCACCCTATAAATGAGAAGGGCCTGCTTCTGGGATTAGAATGAGAAAGCTGTACGACAGCCTGGATCCTGCATTAGAATCGCCAGAAATAGAGGCTTGTGCATTATATAACACTTTTGCATATTAGTACCTTACCTATAGATGTTACTCTGTGTCAGCTATGGCATTTCATCAAGCGGACAAGCCTGACACAAAGCAACCTGACCATCAGCCCGACAACAACATTGAAGTTAATACAAGTATGGTGACAAGAATTTAGACGCCCCTGCCTACACTACGCTAATGTTCTCAAAGAAGTTAAGAGGCAAAGCAGCGCGCGTCGTGGTGGGTTCGTTTCAACGTCCTGCTGACAGCTGGCGCTGTGTGGCTCCAATGCGTCCGCTGCAACAACAAGATCCTGAGCGCTAAGGATCCGTCACGTCAAGTTTGCTCTCAGCACGTCAGAGCATGCGATAAGAAGCTGATGGAGGCGGCTGCAGGAGGCTCCAGAATGCCTCCCTCGCCCAGCAGCCCGCAGCCTGGGCCTTCCACCACCCCCTCCGCCGCCGCTGCCGCTCCCCCCGCTACTGCTCCCTCCAACGATCCGTCCGCCGGCCCGTCCTCCGCTCCTCCCGGCCCCTCCACCGCCCCCCCTTCCATTCCCCTCGATGGCCTCTGTCAACAAGCGCCCTCGCACCGAGGGTTCAGACGTTCTCGCAGCTTCTACCCCTCTTCTGTTGCCATCGCCCAGTTCCTGCGGAATCTTGCTCTTTTTTTTCTTCAAGTGCAACATATAGCTTTTCACCTGGTGTCTGTATCCGTCTGGCAACTGGCTGGAAATAACAACAACACTTGGCAAGGTTGGCTTTGCATTCTAAGGGGGGTATATATCCAGGCCAAGAGGTACACCCTTCTGGGTTACGACCCCGGCCGCATCCACTTTCGGCATAAAAATAAAAATTGGAAACGCCTGGATAACCATGAGCCGCCATGCCCACAAATTTTCAGTTAATTCTTCGCGCTGGGTGAAAAGATAGCAAAGTGATTCTCATTCTCATATTCTAAAATTTACTTCTAATTAGAATATGATATGAGAGAAGGATTTTCCTTCTACGGTTAGGAACAACGCGCAGTATATAATAGCAATGACGCAATGTTTGAAGTTCACCGACCACATCTTTCCACCACCTTGTGTGCGTTACCCTTGTGTACTTTCCGTAATGGTCGCGTCCGCAGCGTTGTGTGTTGCTGCTACTGTTTGCTGCTGCAAAAGAATTGTTGTAATAAAGAGGAGGAGGAAAGTCCAATGTCGGCAATGTGATTATTGCATGGCGTGGCACATACATACATACATACATGCGCTCAATGCTAGTTGTGTAGGTGGGGATGGGGGTGACTTTCCCCTTCAGGAAGGAAGGGGCAATCCTCATCAGCTGTGTGTTTGGTCTACGATTGAATCCCTCTGGGCTCCCTCGGGGCCTCCACGGCCCCCCTCCCCCCTCTCTTGCTCTGGCAGCAGCTTCAATCGTGTGTGGTTCGTCTTTCCCCCCTCCCCCCTACTACTTCTGGTACACTCTTGCCCTGGCAGCAGCTTCACTCGTTCACGTGGTTCGTCTCCTCCCCCCCGGCCCCCCCCCAGGTGGCGAGTCGTGTCCCCCAGCTCAGCTATGCGCAGCTGCTCAGGAGGTCCCGGGCGCCGGGGGGCCCCCGCCCCAAGCCCTACTACTTCGAAGCCGCGGGGGAGGAGAAGAACGTTATCAACTTTCCGTACAGCAAACCCGCATCAGCCATCCGACTCAAGGTACGGCACGGTACGGGTATCTGCCTGAGCGTTTTGTTGAGAGTTGTGGGCATGTGGTGGGGGGAGACAGAGGTGACACCGGGGGGGAGAGCTCGGCTGCTGTCTGGAGGGTGTTGGCGGGTTGTGGGGCGATGTGTGTGTGTGGGGGGGAAAAGTCCTTTTGGTCGCCCTTGGTTGCTCGGACGGATAGTAAGGTGATGTGTGGGTGGTGGAATGTGTGTGAGTGGGAGTGGGATGTGTGGGTGGTGCGGGTTCCGCAATCGGGCGAATGTAAGTGGAGTGGTTGGTGAGCCGCCACGGGCAGATCCGAGCGGCCCTGCATGAACACGTCGTATACTGTGTACTGTGTACTGTGCACATTCAAAGGTGGGCTGTACACACACATTGTCATATGTCATCGATCATTGACCAACTGGTTCATCTGGACCGAGCATTGACAGCGCCAAACTTCCGAATGGGTCCCCCGCCCCGTGTGAGAGCCGTTGCACCCCCATGACAACCCTCATAACCTCATTCATTGTTACATTTTGTTCTTCTCCTTCTTCTCCTCCTCCCCCTCATTGTTGTTGTTGTTGTCGCTGCCAGGTGGGCTACAGTCGTACAGTCGTGTACCCGCTACCACCCCACATCCGTGCCTTCTGTCTCAAGCCCACCCTGGTGTACTTGTACGGCCTGGAAATGGACGAGCTCCAGCGTGTGGCGGCCGAGATCCGGTCCATCCGCAAACCCAACCCGTACACGGGCAATGGGGTGCAGTATGTGGACGAGGTCGTGAAGCTCAAACAGCGTGCACGTGCCAAGTAGAAGGTATCGAACTGGGGACTAGTTCGGAGATGGTGAGGCGACGAAGTGCGCAGGAGGAGGGGGGGGGAGGAGCAGTGAGGAGGAGGAGGAGGAGGGGGGGGATGGACACGGCAAAGTTGTATTCATTACTAGATGTGATGTGACGTGATGTGACATGATGATCTGACCTGAACGATGTGGGGTTTGCAGGGGGCAGCATAGCAGTGGTGGAGGCGGCGATGAATGAATGTGAATGAATAATCGCAACTTGGTGGACCTGACTATGGTGGTACTGCCTCGCACACTTTATTTCAAGTCATGCATAACTATATCGCTGTAACGCACCTGTCTGTTATTATTCAAGGTCCTCCACAAGTGAAGTGGTGGGATTGAAAGAGACCCGAGTGAGCCGTCATAATATTGAATGGATCAAGCATGTGGCGAATACCAAAAGGCGCATAGGAAAGCGAGACAGCGTAACGGTTTATGCTCATTGCAATTGCAATGAGCTGATGATGCTGAACCATATCCAATTATACATCACTCCTGACGCATGCCCAGGTTTGTGTGACCCTCCTGACCCTGACCTGACCCTGGCCGGCTCAGGGACCAGCATCACCTGCTCTCCACCTCTACAAACGACTCTCCTCCACCGCTTTCCCACCTCCTCTCCACTCTCATGCGGCCACCTACGCCTTCTCTACTCTGATGCCAGACAGCACAGAACCCATTCCCCTCTCTTCGACGGGCCCCAATTCCCGGACGGAGAGGACATACACATGAACTCACACAGAGCCTGACTCCGCACCTTCCCCCTCGCAACATCCTGTCAACAATATTCTATTGTGATCAGCAGCACGCGTTTACAGGTCCTTACATATGCTAACAAATCCTAAAAGCTAACGAATGTTAACAGCTTGGGCTCCAGATATTTGTCAGCCCCAGGGCCAATCAGGACAAGACGGCCTCTAACCGACGTTGCTGGCAACTATTATCCGTTTCACCTGATAATGAGCTCATCTGACAGCCCCACCTAAGAAGTAAACAGCGCTGTTATACCCCCTATGAATTGGTAGGGTGCCACAGACTTCCAAACTCGGACACGACAATTATAAGCAAACCCTGATCATCTGGAGGATGATGCTAGCGCCCTCGCCTCCAGCAAGCCAACTGACCGGCAGTGCAGGGGACCATTTCTTCCCGGCGCTGCCGTACGACCAAACAGCCAGTGCCGCAGAGTCGGAGTGTGCGGACGCGGCGGAGAGCGGCGGCCCCAGCTTCTGGCAGCCCCAGGCGCCGCATCTGGATGAGTCTGCTGCTGCTACTGCTGCTGCTGCCGCTGCTACTGAACCGGTGAACACGGCAGCGGGGGGGTGTCCGATCGGAGCTCTGACGGGCGCCGCGGCGGCGGATGCAGTCGGCTCCTCTGGTGGTGCTGCACTGCAGGATGGCGCGGTCCCCGCTGCCCCAGCCCCCTGCCGCCGCCGCCGCCGTCGTCGTCGTCAGGGCGTTCCACCACAAGACCGGCGGCCCCTGCGACCATTGCGGAGCCACCGGTGAGCACCGCTCTCCATCTGGGTCAGCAGCCCTGAAAGCGTTGGTAGTGGGTTGGTTGTGGATTTCGGTAGGCTGCACTAAATGAACTGTCGTGTAGATTTTGTAATAAAACCTGTATCTGCTTTCCGTGACCCTTGGGTCCCCTCTCTCTCCCGCTCCTTCCCTCCCTCCCTCCCGTGTTTTAGAGTCGCCACAATGGCGCCGGGGGCCCCCCGCGAAGCCCATGCTCTGTAACGCCTGCGGCACGCGCTTCAGACGGACCAATCAGCTCAACCCGGCCGTGGCGATCGCGCCCGCCGGCAGAGCAGCCGCTGTCGCTTCGGCGGCGGGAGGGGGTGCTGCTGCCTCCGCCGCGGCAAAGCGCAATGCAGCAGCGAAGCGTGACCCGCCTTACATTGCGAGCACGAGCGTGAAGCGCGGCCGCTCGTCTTCCGGGTACTGAAGTCCAGGTACTGAACCGCGTCCCGCTGCGCGCTTTGGTGGGTGCTGAGTCAGTGGTGAACCCCCGAACCGCGGCTGAGGCTGAGGCTGAGGCTGAGGCTGGTTGGCAATTGACTGACGCAACGGTGCGACATTGGCAGCTCCTGCAACTCCTTGCATTTGGGTCGATATCCATTCGGGTCGATATCCACGCGGTTAAGAGCCGCCGGGGTGAAATCCCCTCCGTGGAGATGTCTGTGCCGGGTTTGGAAGATGTTGAATCGTGTCATTGGCGTGTTCGGCGACGGTGTTTGTGGTGGTGGTCGTGGTTGTGGTGGTTGTGGTGGTTGTGGTGGTGATGGTCGTGCTCATGGAGTTGGGAGGTGGTGGCGTCGTGGCACCGCCACCGCGGGCTGGTGGGCTGAAATGGTGGCCGAAGGCGGTTTGTGGTCGCGTTGCAGGAAGGCTTCTCCACCTGTGGCCTGGTAATCATCAGAGCTCTGTTCATGTTAACATACTGTCGGGTGACGTGTGTAAGACTGAGAGCTCACGCGGCAGGCAGCCTGCAAATTGGGAGTTTGCTGTTGTTGCTGCTCCTGCAGTTCAAAGTTTGTTCCCGAGGGCCGCCGGCCGCCGTGGCCATCTGGGTCACCGCTGGTCGGGTCGTTTTGCGCACCCGGATGGGGGCCGCACGCGTCATGATGGGCTGTTGCTGCCAAGCAGCCGCCTGCTGGGTCGACCAGAACAGTAGGTCGGTCCACCATCTCCAGAGCTTGAACTGCTTCCTCGAAACAAACCGGCGCTGCGGCGAATTCCTCCTCGCCGCGTAAAACAGGCGTGTCCAACAGTAGGAACGGGGTCGGCATGTGAGGCCATGCGAAGTGCTCAGCTTACAATGATATTCGCGCGGAAGAAGGATTCGATCATAAACAGAACAATATGTGGGCGCTCAGTTACCACTTTGGGCACTAGTTTCTCTCTTCTCCTGCTCTTATTTTCTCTCTTTTTTGGCTTTTAGGCGTTCAGGTCTTGCCCTTGGGCCTTCGATGGGCAGTTCTACAGGTTAAGTTCTATAGGTTACGCACCCAACAATGTAACACACACGCACATTATATTGGTGCGAACAAAATCACATTATCGGTGCGACTTTGAAGAAGTTGCTATTCTTCATGTGCGTTCCACAATTTGTAACAAATTTGCATAGGTTTCAGGGTTTTACTCCAACCTGGACTTTTGACAAATAGCAACCAGGTTGGAGCTTCGCAGGAGTCATCAGATGGGAAGCCGAACACCCCCAGCTAACTTTCAATCCTGTTTGTCACATGAAAAGCTACTCAATGTAGGGGGGCCCGATAACTTGTACCCGGCCTCAAGTAGGCATTTCCGCCAGGCTTGCGTTGTAACGACAGCAAGCTTAAGGCAAGCTCGCATGCAAGATTTACCGTAAATTCGCACGGAGGCTCACTTGAATTTCGATGTGGCGGGCAGCATGTCTTATAAATAGTGTACTCGCTGTATTATAATGACACAGAAGCCTGTTTGAATACTAACAAATTAATACTGCACTTTTCTGCCTCTTTTCTACCTCTTTCCTCTTTTTGATGGCAATGCGCGTGCGGCTGCCGATGGTTGCCCGCGCACCTACGTGCGGTACTCCGCGATGTGGCGGAGTCTGTAAGTCACAGTATGGAAGCGATGCGCAGCTGGAGATGCTGCGCTGCGCATGCGTCAAGATATGCAGCAGGGATTCCAGAATGTATCCTCGCAATTTGTGCAGTATGAGGAGAAACTGCAGCAGGTGCAGGAGGTGCAGGAGGTGCAGCAAGATGCAGCAGCAGCTGCAGCAGCTGGGGCAGGCGCAGCAGGCACAGCAGCAGCAGCAGCAGCAGGCGCTGATAAACATCGCAGAATTGCAGAGAACAACATCGGGTGCGCTGTCGACTTACAAGATCTTAGTCCTGGCGGCGTTTAATGGAGCTTTGGTAGCCTCACCGGTAGCCATTTTATTGTTGTATATAGTAAACTCTTGGAAAGGTTGAGCTGGGATTTAGTGCAGATGATCAGGGTGTGCTTATGATAGTGTCGTGCCCTTCGTTTAATAACAGCTCACTGCCACGAACTTCCAAACGAAGGGCACGACACTATCATAAGCACACCCTGATCATCTGCACTAAATCCCAGCTCAACCTTTCCAAGAGTTTACTATATACAACAATAAAATGGCTACCAGTGAGGCTACCAAAGCTCCATTAAACGCCGCCAGGACTAAGAGGAGAATCTTGTAAGCTTAAGTCGACAGCGCACCCGATGTTGTTCTCTGCGATTCTGCGATGTTCTGCAGCGCCTGCTGCTGCTGCTGCTGCTGCTGCTGCTGCTGTGCCTGCTGCGCCTGCCCCAGCTGCTGCAGCTGCTGCTGCATCTTGCTGCACCTCCTGCACCTGCTGCAGTTTCTCCTCATACTGCACAAATTGCGAGGATACATTCTGGAATCCCTGCTGCATATCTTGACGCATGTGCAGCGCAGCATCTCCAGCTGCGCATCGCTTCCGTACTGTGACTTACAGACTCGTAGGTGCGCGGGCAACCATCGGCAGCCGCACGCGCATTGCCATCAAAAAGAGGAAAGAGGTAGAAAAGAGGCAGAAAAGTGCAGTATTAATTTGCTAGTATTCAAACAGGCTTCTGTGTCATTATAATACAGCGAGTACACTATTTATAAGACATGCTGCCCGCCACATCGAAATTCAAGTGAGCCTCCGTGCGAATTTACGGTAAATCTTGCATGCGAGCTTGCCTTAAGCTTGCTGTCGTTACAACGCAAGCCTGGCGGAAATGCCTACTTGAGGCCGGGTACAAGTTATCGGGGCCCCCCTACATTGAGTAGCTTTTCATGTGACAAACAGGATTGAAAGTTAGCTGGGGGTGTTCGGCTTCCCATCTGATGACTCCTGCGAAGCTCCAACCTGGTTGCTATTTGTCAAAGCTCCAGGTTGAAGTAAAACCCTGAAACCTATGCAAATTTGTTACAAATTGTGGAACGCACATGAAGAATAGCAACTTCTTCAAAGTCGCACCGATAATGTGATTTTGTTCGCACCAACACAATGTGCGTGTGTGTTACATTGTTGGGTGCGTAACCTATAGAACGTAACCTGTAGAACTGCCCATCGAAGGCCCAAGGGCAAGACCTGAACGCCTAAAAGCCAAAAAAGAGAGAAAATAAGAGCAGGAGAAGAGAGAAACTAGTGCCCAAAGTGGTAACTGAGCGCCCACATATTGTTCTGTTAATGATCGAATCCTTCTTCCGCGCGAATATGATTGTAATCTGAGCACTCCGCATGGCCGCACATGCCGACCCCGTTCCTACTGCTGGACACGCCTGTTTTTGGCGGCGAGGAGGAATTCTCACCGCAGCGCCGGTTTGTTTCGAGGAAGCAGTTCAAGCTCTGGAGATGGTGGACCGGCCTACTGTTCTGGTCGACCCAGCAGGTGGCTGCTTGGCAGCAACAGCCCATCATGACGCGTGCGGCCCCCATCCGGGTGCGCAAAACGACCCGACCAGCGGTGACCCAGATGGCAACGGCGGCCGGCGGCCCTCGGGAACAAACTTTGAACTGCAGGAGCAGCAACAACAGCAAACTCCAGGCTGCCCGCCGCGTGAGCTCTCTGGAGCCCTCGCCTCCCGCAAGCCAACTGACTGGCAGTGTAGGGGACCATTTCTTCCCGGCACTGCACTGACCAAACCGCCAGTGCCGGGGACTCGGAGTGTGCGGACGCGGTGGAGTGCGGCGGCCCCAGCTTGTTGTTGTCGTCGTACTCTTTGACCCATGTTTGTCATCGTGTTGTACATAACATGCCTTTGCCGCAATCCTTTATAGGATTATGCTTTGGCCGGGGCCCGTAGAGGGCCCTTAGCGTCCTAAGGAAAACTGCTTGGCCGTGTTGTGAGAATGTCGTACTGTGTGTGGTGTATGTGTGAGTTTGTTGTTGCAGGTGTTTGCCGCTACAGCCGCCGACATCAGAGAGAGAGATACCGCTGTGACGCTGGTCTGGGTGCGCGGGGGTGTGTCGTTTGTACTACACTCAAGAGGAGCCGTACACCGTACGTGTGCAAGGCGTCGTACAGTGCGCTTGGGATGGACACACGACGGTTTAGCTTCTTCAGTCGCTTCCCCCACCCTTCCCCCCTTCCCCCCGCGGCTTCCCCCCTTTCCCGCCCTAATATGTTTATTGAGTCGCGATGTGCTGCGAGACGTGTAGCGACAGACGAAGCAGGCAGAGGAAGTGGACATTCTCTTGGGTGTCTGTCACTACAAAAAATTGTGAATTCCTATGTGCTCCGCTTCTTGCATCTTCTGGGGCGGTGGAGAGTTACGTGTCCGGGGTTTACTTCATACAAGGTTATTGTGCCTTTGAAATGGGTTCGCGGGATCTTACAAGCGTGACGGATGTTTTCGCCAGTTGGCGTGCGGGTGGTTAGCGACGAACCAGTAACTTGCAGGCGCTGGTCGAGGCGGGTTTAGACCTGTGTTGCGAGATGATGAGACCTTGCCGCGGACCATTGTGAACTGCTCACCTCCCCACCTTCACAGATGCCGTTGTCGGTTGGCCGTTGTCGTACAGCACTGCGGTGGTTCTACGATTCGGATCGCAGTTAAAATCTTTTCGAGGGCCGTTGTGGGCCCTGCGTGTTCATCATTTGCCTGTTTTTGGGGGCTCCATCCATACAACCATCGCCCTCCGTTTTTCAAGTCCACACCGCAATGCCTACCCGGGGGGGCGGGGAGAACGTCTGGTGAGGTGACCCCTTTAGGCAGATTCTGTAGATTAGTTCCCAAGGTCTTGAGGGCAAGAGTGCTTCTTCGCTTGCTTGCCATGGTTGCTGCGTCAGATCTTTCTTCCGTGCCGCAGTTTCTTCGCCACGTGGCTGGGCTGCTGTGATTGCTGAAGTCAAAGTCATCACGCACCGACGGTTTCCCGCCCTAGTGAGGGGTCACTGCGACGATATCGGTCGGTGCCTCGACAAGCGCATTTCCTTCCATTACCAGACTTCCATTACCCAAGACGGTGTTGAGTAGTGGAGTCTTAAGGGTCTCAAGGATTTTTGTTTCAGGGCTCTTGCTCCGGGTTTTGGTTTTGGGGGGGTTTGAGATATCTTCTCTTGTCACTATCTTTGCCTCGCGGGCTGCTTCTCTCCATTATAAAGAAGCTGCTGTGCTCTCGCGCGGGCTGTAAAGGGGGGAGAGGGCCTGCTAGGAAAAGGGGAGGGGGAAAAGCCGTTGCCTGGCTGTTGGCGGCATGTGAGCAGGTGACATGCTGGTTCCCGGGCCCCTGACTCTGACTCTTGACTCTTCAGCCCCGTGCTCTCTCAACTTTTCCCGGTCTGAAACTAAGTGAGGAATATCCGGATCCACAATACTGGTGGTGTGCTTACTTCTGGGGCTGCGGGTGCCGTGGTGTGTGTGTGTGTGTGTGTGTCAACCCTGCACAATGAGCAACAGGAGCGGGAGCCTAAGGAGCCTCTGCAATCCACAAACCCCGCAAGGGCTTTTTACAAACGGATTTACGGACCTTGCGAGTCGATTCTGTTACAAGTTGGGCTGATGGCGACCACCCGCAGCTGCCGCAGTTCCCTTCATCTTTTATCTTTCCATTTTTGTGGTGTGTCTTGGAGCGGGGCACTCTCTTGCACGGCTGGCTGGCTGGCTGGCTGGCATGCACGCCATGCACGGCTGCATGATACTGCTGTGTTGTGGTGTGAGGTAGTTTAAAGTTTCTGGAGCACCCTCAGATTGGCTGACATACATACACAGGATGCACAACACCTCTATCTGTGTGCCTGTGTGTGTTTGTGTGTGCGGTGGTGCATAGAAAGAGCGCTGAAGGCAGTAGGAGCACCACACGGTTGTCGTTGATGCCTGCGGTGCGGTGCGGTTAATTATAGAGGAGAGGGCTGGATGGCGAGGAGGAGGCTAATCAGGGTGCGGCCATGGCCAGCTTAGGAAGCAATGGAAGTACTGGTCCCCTAGGGGTGGGATGATGCTGATGATGCTGATGATGCTGATGATGCTGATGATGCTGATGATGCTGATGATGCTGATGATGCTGATGATGCTGATGATGCTGATGATGCTGATGATGCTGATGATGCTGCTCAGAATCCAGCACGGCTGCTGCTGCTGCCACCGCTGCTGCTGCTGATCCCCACACAACTGAGTTTTGTTTTAGTTCCGCACAAGTAGAATTGTTAGGTGCACATTATATTAGCAGGTAATGCGTTAAAATTGTAGTGAGATGGAGGTCTATTGGGATACCAAACCGAACCCCAAGTTTTCACGAAGTAGACAAGGTTCCGAGGAGTGCGGTGAAATACTTTGTTTCTGGCTCTTGCTTTTGCAGTCTGCTTTGCTTTTGCAGAGGGCCCGACCCCACTGTGTGACATGCCAGTGGAACTGATGGTGGTGTGTGTTTTCAAAGAAAAAAATGCTGGTGGTGTTGTGTGTGTGTATTAGTTGGTTGATTAACTTTCAGAGTGCACATGAGAGACTACATACATGGTGTGCTCTTAACTGTTATGTCATCAGGGAGACTGAGCAGGCGACAGCTGTTGCTGCGGTGGTGATTCACGGCATCTGGTGGTCATCGACCCAAAGATTGGAGCATAACAATGATGATGATGGTTGCTGATGTGAAACACCTCCCTGCTAGGACGCAACGTTAGGGGCATCGGCATTCATCCCACCTTATATAAACGGAAAGAAAGATGAGGAGGAGGCGTGTTTTTGTGATGGAGACCAATGGCGGCTTAAATTGGCTGGCGTGTGGCTTGAACCGGGGGTATCAAAGCAAGATGAGAGTGCAGGGTCTCTCTTTTTGGGGTGATGCTGGCACATTTCCACCGCCCCGTGTGTGGCGCGTGCCTTTGTTCCTCACCATGTAACGCGGGAGAGGCCTCTTCTAGGAGGTCTCTTTCAGGGATCCAGTAACTGTGTACTGCTCCACGGCCTTGCATGCTACGGCAAGCATAACCAGGAAGTGCCTCACCAATAATAGAATTTCTGAATGTTATAATACAGGTGCTATATCATCATATAATAAAATATAATAAATCTCGGAGAATTCCGGAACTAACCCCGCTAGACAACTAGACAGCGTAACATGACCAATGGCAACAGCCAGTAAGATCATAGAACTTCACTTTCAGCAAGAACATGCTGATCCTAACCGCTTTCAAGGCCTGTTAGCTTCCCCAAACCCTAACAACTGTCAACAATTTAAAATTTCTCTGGATGAGCCGCCCATAGTGTAACATCCTGATGGGGTGTCACACTGTGGGTGACTTGTCCCAAGAAAGGACGAGCACCAGGGCCCCTGACTGGGGGCCGAAGCACAGTGCAGGGGCGGGCGCGCGGCTCTACATCCGTCTGTTCCTCCGTGTGCGCCTCAGACCCTCACTCATGCCAACCGGGGCGCTCTCCCAGACCCTGGCTAGGCAACACAGCGGGGCTGTGTGCAGGTGGAGGATGAGTGGATGATGATCGCTCAACACATTGAACTCACCCCACAAGTAAGAATTAAGCTTTGAGGGTGTCTCAAAGAGCCCATAAGTTGCAATACATAGGTCGATAGAACTACGGCCCTCAACAGAGTTAGGAAAAGTATGGGCTCCATACCTGTCACCGGGCACCCACCAATTGACAATTGCAGTTCCAGTGTCATGGCACATCTGTGCCAACCGCCACCTGAAAGAATTGATGCCGGCATCTCTGTTCGTGCGTGTGATGCCTAGTAGGGGATGCACCCCTGCACTGCATGTTTCAGGCAGATCTGGAGTATTCACTGTACGGGCATTAAAATCCCCTGCAAGTAGCACCTCATCACCCTCACACCGCAGCCTGTCAAGTTCACCAGTAATGCTGCCAAAAACCGCGTCAGAGACATCACTGAATGTGAGACCACTCCCGTCAGTGCTGTTGTGCACACTGGACCCCTGAGGTGAGCAATAACCTGCCCCCATGAGGAGCGTGTGGCCTCCAGGGAGTATATTATGAAGTCGAAGCCAGACAACCTCCACCCCTATCGGAGCATTTGTCTGACCTACTTCTTGCACATGGGAAGTCATCTCACTCCGAACGAATACAGTAGACCTCGCACAGCCTTAACCTGGTCAAATCTACCCGATGAGAAATCATGCACGTTCCAAACAAGGATCCGAATGCAATCGCCCCCCCGGTGTGTCTCCTACCCAGTCATAGTGTTCAGCTGCCTCAGCTCTGCAGCCAAGCTGCTAATGTCTACCTTCTCCCATACAACACTGCCTGGCTCAGTGAGCACTATTAGGTGTGTGCCCCGCCATGAGGGGGCCCTCTTGGAATCAGCCAAGTGCCAGAAAACATCCTGGTACCCCCTCTTGTATGACTCACCACTGGCTGTAAGCACCATACTGCCGGGAGTGACTCCCCCCTTCCCTCGCCCTCTGCATCCAGGCCCAGCTGCTTCCGTATCCCATAAAGTGCCTGGTAGACCGCTGGGGTTTTAGTGATGCAAACCCGTTGCATCGTTTGCTTACTGTTGCATGCGGCAACACAGGGGTGCGCCTCAACTGTGCAGTCCTTGAACATGACCCTGATGCTCATCAGTTGCTCTACCCTCCACTGCAGTTGCTGAAGCACCTCATTGTGTGTCCAGTCAGCTGGCAGTCTGTCGACGATTAGAGCATCTCGGCCGATGTGTCTGCCAGCGCTGATTGCCTCATCACATGGGTCCACCAAGTTTACTTTTGATGATACAAGGAAAAAAAGAGTACCAGTATTGTGGCTACCGAAACTCCATTAAATGCCACCAGGATAAAGAGAAGCTTCACGGTTGACAGCGCGTCGGATGTTGTTCTCTGCAATTCTTCTGTCACTGTGTTGTGCTGCTGTGCCAGCTGCTGCGCCTCCTGCGCCAGCTGCTGCGCCTCCTGCGCCAGCTGCTGCGCCTCCTGCGCCAGCTGCTGCGCCTGCTGCAGCAGCTGCTGCTCCTGCTGCAGCAGCTGCTGCGCCTGCTGCTGCACCTCCTGCAACTGCTGCAGCAGCTGCTGCAGTTTCTCCCCGTGCTGATCGAATAGAGACGATAGGTTTTGGAACCCCTGCTGCATATCTTGACGCAGCAGCTCCAGCTGCACATCACGTCCATGCTGCGATTTACAGACTACGCCACATCGCTGAGTAGGTGCGCGGGCTGTGATCCGCATTCTGGCTAAACCGCATCGTGGCTGAACCATCGACAGCCGCACGCGCATTGCCATCATCTCAAGGCGCCTTGATGGAAAGCGAAAAAGAGGAAAGATGCAGAAAAGTGACTTTACAGGGGCTTTGAAAGTCGAGGGGTGTAAAAATCTGCTAGCATTCAAACAGGCTTCTGTGTCATTATAATGCAGCGAGTACACTATTTATAGGACCGCAACATTGAAATTCAAGTGAGCCTCCGTACGCTTTTTACGCCGGGTTTAGTGGGCGTAAGGCCTTTGGACGATTCGGTTGCTTCACCACAGCCCGTGTCCTCTGGGCCATATTATGCGGCCATATTATAATAACGCGGCTGAGTTATCTTCTTGAACTTGTTTCTGTTGTGCAGCACGCGCCCGCCTGCCCGTGCCTGTGTCAGGCGCTGTTCACGGATGACCGGCCCTATTTTTTGACCACAGGCGGCGTCATAGAACTGCAAGAATACGGCCCGCCTACAGGCCCGAATGCACTGCAATTTCACATTATTATATTAAAACCTTCCAAAACCATGCGAACAGATTTCCAAAATACTACACCATCAAGGAAATCGCCTCCTGCTAGTAAGTTGCAATAAAAGGCAAATAGGGCCGGTCATCCGTGAACAGCTTTTGACAAAAGCATAGGAAATGACTCTTTTCCTATGGTTCCTGAGGCCTTTCACTTAGGCTCAGGTCTCCTTAGCACGAAATTCTGTTTCAGAAATGACAACCTCTCTTGGAGCAACAACTTATTGCATGCGAGCTTGCCTTGCTGTCGTTACAATGCAAGCCTGGCGGAAATGCCTACTTGAGGCCTAGGATTGCCCTTAAGGCTTTGATGCGCCAAGAAATGCCATACTTTCTTACGAATTTGCAGGTTTGTGATCCATCATATCCTGCGGGTGGTTGAGCACGTTCACGACCCTCATGGTCGGTACTGCTATTTTGAAAGGGCACTAGAGAATCGCATGGTTGAGCTGCAGCGTGCGTGCCTGAAGTTGCTCGCTGAGTTAGGCAAGATCCCGGATAACAACAGCGGCCGTTACACGTTCACTGGGCCTCACTTATTTATCTGGTTTGGAATCAGTTGATGGATGTGAAAAACTCTATTTTCCATAAGGTGCTTCGTGAGGAAATTCGCCTTGCCCTACAACCTGAGCTGAGCACTCTCACCGCCAATGCGCTGCTGGGGAGCTTGTCGGCCGGGATGGTTGGGGTGACGCGCAACACACTGATGGGTAGTGGGAGGGAGGGGCGGTGGGTGGAGGCGGCGGGTGTGATGGTGGGAGCGTGTGCGTCTTGTTGGGCGGAGCTTCCTTTGGGGGATCCACTGGCAGCGGTGGCTTGTCCTGCCATGTCGTACTTTGCAAGTTCTGGGGCGGAGATGCGGAGAGCGCGAAGGGTCCAGGAGAGTTTCCAGTAGAGGTCCAGGCGAGTTCACTAGTGCTAACCGGTACGCAGGCCTGCCTGCTGAAGTGGATGACTAGGATAACGCGAGCCGTTTTGTTGTGGAATGTCCATGGGTTGCTGGAGACAGGCGTTTTTAAGCTTGACAGTGCCGGAATTAAGTCTTTTGTGACTAGCCATGATCATTGCTACCGAAGCACACCTAACGGATGCAGTGCCAGACAGTGACACGTCTGATACGGGTGCAGAGGTCAGGAGACGCCGCACGTGCTGACTATGGCGGGGTTGCTCTTTACGTGCGTGATACCGCCTCCCATGGGGTTACCATTGTCCGGAAAAACTACAGTCTTGCAGGCTGTGAGGTCCTGTGGATACGTGTCAACCTCCTGTCAGGAAACAGCCTCCTGGTGGGGGCCTGTTACCTTGCACCTGAAACTTCCCGAGTGTGCCCAGCCGGAGGTGCAAGTAATCCACAGCGTGCAGCAGCAGCAGAAGCTGCTTTCGTGAAAGTCCAACAAGATATTTCCGAGCTCCGGCAGCTGAGGGAGGATGTGATGCTTGCCGGTGATCTAAATGCCCGTTTATCTAGTGCACAGCATGCAAAGCACCGGTCCTCGCCTGCTGACCTGCCCGGGTACATTAGTGGTGTTCCAGATTTAGATCAGCTGACGGCACTGCAGGAGTTCATGGGCTTACCGGGTGACGCGGGCCCCAGGGCTATACAGACGTGGCCCAGTTTTGAATATGGTTACCCATTGGTGGCAGGAAACTATTGGGGCATTTCAGTTGGAGGAGCACTTGCAAAGTGCTATGCATCTGTTGTGGCGGGAACAAACTTTGAACTGCAGCAGCAGCAAACTCCCAATTTGCAGGCTGCCCGCCGCGTGAGCTCTCTGGAGCCCCAGCAAGCCAACTGACCGGCAGTGTAGGGGACCATTTCTTCCCGGCGCTGCCGTGCGACCAAACAGCCACGTTTGGGGCGTCCTCGCAGGGCGGTGTTTCGCTTTGGCATTCGTCCCACCTTGTTTAGTCTTGTGCTTGAGGCGGAGTTAGGTGCATGGTGTGTTGTTCAAACGGGGAGAAAGGGGAGGAGGAGGAGGCGTGTCTTTGTGGCGGAGCCCGGTGGCGGCTCCAATTGGCTGGCAAGTGGCTTGAACCCGGTGTATCGAGATGCGAGATGATGGTGCACGGGCTCTCTTCTTGGGGTGATGCTGGGCGCATTTCCGCCGCCCTGGGCGTGTGTGCACATTTACTTCTCACCATGTAACGTGGGAGAGTCCTCCTCTAGGAGGCCACTTCAGGGGATTAAGTAAATGTGTCTCGGGCATCCGGCCTTTGCACGCTACGGCAAGCAGTAAAACATATTGATTGCCACGTAACCGGAAGAACCTCATAACGGGAAGAGCCACGTAACAGGAAGAGAATTTCTAAATGTTATTATGTAGTTGCTTTATCGTCGCGTAATGGAAATTTAACTGGCCCGCGGAATTCCGGGGTGAACAACGAACCCCGCCAGACAACTAGACAGCGTATCATAATCTGCCTTTACGAATTCAACCCAAACTACTAGCATACGTTTTTAACGACGACACGGCAAGATTAAGGATACATCGGCGGCATCACCATGTTGCTCCAACACAAAACCGCGTTGAACGCTAAGCGCATTGTGCTTGCTTCTGGAAGCCCTCAAAGGAAAGATTTGCTGACAAACATGGGTGTGAAATTCGAGGTACGACCCGTCTCCTAGTCCGGCTGTCGGGGCAACTCCCGCAGACATTACCTGATGCCCATGCCCATAAGATTCGCAAGAGCCTCACCTGGTGTACGATGCTACCGCTCCATCAACTTCCTTTGGAGAAGCCCCAGGGTGGCACCTTTCTCGCCCATAGCCCGGACCTTGTACTACCGCCATCACACTTTGCACTGCCTGAGTCTGAAACTTTGATGTTCACAGCAAATGACCAGTTTGGTTTGTGCACATGGTTCTGGTAATCTCGTAATGCTCCGCGCCCACCCTGCCCCTGCTGTCGCACAACTTGCGGCACCAACTGTGACTTGCCCCAGGTCATCGCTTCTCGGTTCGATGAGAAGCTTCCAAAGGACCGCTTTCCCTCCGGAGCCGAGTACGCTTTGGAGACCGCCCGGCATAAGGCCCTGGACGTGGCGGCCATGGTGGAGCAGCAGCGCCAGCAACACCAGCAGCAGCAGCAGCAGCCGGGGGAGGGGAAACAGATGCAGAACCCGCCACTTGTGGATCTCATCATATCCGCGGATACGGTGTGTGTGTATGTATGTATGTATGACTTAGATTACACTGTGGGCTGTTAAAGCCGGGGGCCGAAACCCAAACACCGCGGAAGGGTCGGGGGCACCCGCAGCAGCACAAGCCGCAGCTAGTCTTGTGTGCTCCCCACCCCGACTCCGACTGCCAACCCACGACGCAGCCGTTCAGCAGCGCTTCTGTCCGGGGAAGGCGCCGCAGTGAAGATACGACGGGCACTCAAGTCCCGCTCGAACACCTCCACAAGACTCAGTTAGGGCAGCAAAGGCTCGATTAACAACAATAATTCCCCTCTCCGCCCCCCAAACTCCCTAAAGGGGAGGACCCCCTTCCCCCTCACTTTTCCCCGACTCACCCCTCCCCGGCCCCCGTGTTCGGTGCAGGTCGTGGAGGCCGACGGGGAAATTTTGGAGAAGCCGGACGATGAGGAGCATGCGGTCCGACTGATATCCAGGTGGGTCTTACCATGGTTTCGGGTTGTGGTGCGTGTGATGCTGGCCTGTGTGTGTTTTGGAGGGGTGTGGGGATCCCCCGGGGGGGCCCTTAGTGCCTGGGGGGGGGTGTTATTACGGGGGGGTTAGGAGGGGTAACCTGGGGGCCACGTCGTACCCAAAACCCTAGTTGTCTAGCGGCGCGTGTTAATTGGTCATTGGGGGGCAGGCCGTTGGGACGCTTCACCTTCTGGTCTTCTTGCGATGTCGTACGACAGAAATCCCTCCTTGTCGCGGCCTTGGCCTCGACCTGTATGTATGTTGTTACAGGGTGGTATAGCTTCACCAGCGGCCCCCTTTCCCGGGGCAGTCCCTGCTCTCCCCTGCTAGAGGGCACCCTAATCCGTTCAACCCATCCGACTTCAGAATGTATTCGTTGGGTTCAGCAACTCACCACCAGCATCCAACCAAATCTAGCGGATCAACGGCGCCTCAAATTAGTTCCCGGTCAGCTCGCAAGTTGATATTATCACGTCCTACACCGTCCATTTCAACACTCCTCAAACACCCGAGGAGTCGGCAGGCGGATTTGAACTCGGACACTCCGGGAGCAGAAGTCAGGCTTTAACCCTAAAACCCTAAGTTTTAGGGCAAAACCCTAAACCCCTAAGTTTTAGGGGTTTTTGCCCTACAATAACCCTAAAACTTGTCGTGCCCTAAGTGTCTTGTCCCGCGCCCTCCCTGTGTCACCAGTCTGAGCGGGAGAGACCACCAAGTACACACGGGGGTTTCGCTCGTCCTGCCGGGAGAGCCAGGTACGACATGTGTACGGCACCCCGTAGTGCAGTACAGGGTGCTGGTGTGTTCGTTGGCAGGTGGACGGGTAGTGGACGGGTGGGTGCTAACGAGTTTTGGGTTTTGCGGCTCTCATGTGTATTTGCTGCTCTCCACTTCGTCTTCTCAATCAGCGAACAGACGTTTCAGATGCAGCTGGCGTGTCGGGATTTATGTCGTACACGGCGCGAGGGAAACCGGTGTTTCTTGTAAACCCTTTACGACCGTATCTTTCGTCCAAACATTCGTACAGCGCAGATGGTAGAATAGCTCCGCTATCCGGCCCTCCTCCTCCACCTGCTTCTACTCCGCCTGCCGGCACCCGGCAGCCTGCCCCCACAGCCCAGCCACAGCCCAGCCACTGCCCACCCCCTTACCCACCCCACCCACGGCATCATCACCGGATCCGCAACATAGTTTCCTCCCTCGCCGCCCATATTCCGGTGCCGTACATACACATACGTACACATACATACATACATACACACACCCTGCAGATCCCGCCACTGGCCAGCCCCCCTTCATTCGAAGCTTCTTCGTGACCACGGATGTGACCTTCGCGCAGCTTTCCTCCGAAACCATTCAGGCGTATGTGGCGTCAGGTAGCAGGGGGGCCTGGGGGGGGTGGGCGGGAGGAGAGTTGGAAGGAGGGGAGCTGCCGCCGCCACTCTTAAACGGCCAACACACACATATATAAATACATACATACATATGCACACGCGTGTGTGTATGTATGTTCGGGCGGGGCCGTGTCGGTCTATCTCCGGTGCGTCCCACTCCATCATCCTGGAGTGTCGTGGCGGGATGGGCTCTCTCTCTCTCTCTCTCTCTCCCCACCAACATCTCTCCCCACCAACATCTCTCCCCACCAACATCTCTCTCTACCACCATCTCTCCCCACCACCATCTCTCCCCAACAACATCTCTCCCCACCAACATCTCTCTCTACCACCATCTCTCCCCACCACCATCTCTCCCCAACAACATCTCTCTCTACCAGCCCCCACCCCATCCGCATAGCCCCGAACTTCGATGGACTGCCACCCACCCACCACCACCATTGACACGATGCGCGCCTACCCAACCAACCGCCGGCAAACGAATTAAACCACCAACCACCCATGGGGGGTAACCGCCACCCACAGGCGAGCCCTTTGGCAAGGCCGGGGCGTACGGCATTCAGGGTCTAGCCGGCTCGTTCGTTGTGGGACTTCGAGGTTGTTTCTACAACGTGGTGGGTTTTCCCGTACACAGGTGCGTGTGCGTGGGGGTGGAGGGGGGTCACCGGGAGAACAGAAGCTGATAAAGGGATCGCCACTGCGATACAACAGACCCTTAGTGGCTCTTCCATCGTTATACGCTCTGCCGCATGTAAGCCCTAAGCCAACAACCTAAAACCCTATAAATGGAAGGGACGAAATACGCGAGGCACCCCTTAGAATACATAGAAATATATGTACGGAACATGCGTACAGTACCTTGAGTGGGGGGGGATTGGGGGGGGTCCAGGGAAGGAAGTAACCCCCATTCCGAGTAGGGGTGATGTCCGCCCACCCGGCGAACCCCCACTCGGAGTAGGGGGAGGAAAGGTCTGTCGTCACGTGTCGGCGGCCCCTCATGAGCCTCTCGGTGGCCCGGCCTTTGGCCTTTTTCGTTGCCAAGGGTTGGGGCCGCCCGTGGGCTACAACATGCCATGCTGGGAGCTGACGTCGCTTCACCGTGGATGCGAATGACATGCTGCTGCTACCGCTACTGCTGCTGCTGCTGCCTTGCAAGATGTAGTCCCTCGTCTTTCTGCCAGTTAAATTTCGACATTATCACACCCTTCTTACCCGCAGTCCCTCAGTTGCTAAACATGTTTCGTGTTCCTCCTCTCCGCCCTTTCCCTCCCTCCCCCTCCGTTCCCCTCCCTCCCCGTCCCTCCCCTTTCGGTCGCCTTTCAGGTTTTGCGCCGAAGTGTTGGCGCTCATTGAGGAAGGTCGCTTGAAGCTGTAGGAAGTAGTCCCGTTCTGTCTCGCATCTCGTGCACGTGCAGATGTGCGGGGGAAGGGGAAGGGTGCGAGTGCAGGGCAGATGACGTGTGGCATTTGACATGCAGCAGAGTCCTTTTAAAATCCTCCCTCCCCTATACGGCACAGCTCCTGTGCACCTATACGTTTATATGTGTATGTACGTCAATTGTACGTCAACCATACCCACATCTCGTTGCAGTATAACCGCCGCCCGTTGCTCCCAAGTGGGCATCACGTTAGCGTTGACCACGGGCACAAGTACGGCATTGATCACGGCAGTTACGATGACGTACATAAGCCCCACCACAAAAGCCAGCCGAGTGTACCTGAAAAACACATATGCAGAAGCATACATACATACATATATACATACATGCATACATACATACATACATACATACATACATACATACATACATACATACACAAATCTCTGTAACGGGCAGTTAGGGGGGTTGTTAGGGGGCCCATCCGGACTTCCAGCCGCCGATACCCCCGATACCGGGGGAGTGGGGACGTTTCTTCCCCCTCCCCCCCTCACACCAATACACACCTCTCTTCCCCCCCTCACACCAATACACACCTCTCTTCCCCCCCTCACACCAATACACACCTCCCTCCCCCCCCTCACACCAAAAATACACACCTCCCTCCCCCCCCTCACACCAATAATACACACACCCTATCA
>NW_003307626.1:151932-153118 GCF_000143455.1 Volvox carteri f. nagariensis
GTGTGTATGTATGTGTGTGTATGTATGTGTGTGTGTATGAGCGAGGGGAGAGGGTGGACCTGTGTCATTCCGTATGCCGTTATGTCGTACACTGTTAGAGTTCCGCTGGTGATTGGCGCTGTAATGTGATGTGGTGTAATACTCGCTACAGTCTCCCCTCCCCCCCCCCGGGTGGAGGGAGGGGACACTTTCGTAATATAATGGAGAGGTTGAGAGCTGTTAACCTGAGGTCGATAACATTCCGTACGTAGTACGGAGTCCGTACATGTCGCCCTTCCCTCCCTCCTTTCGTACACATATACGTAGTATCGCGGCTCTCTAAAAACGCGGTTTTCTAAAAACACATACACGTACACAGGCACACACGGGCACACAAACACACCTGACGGCTCTGCCGCTCCGCTGCCGCTGTCATCGCCAGCGGCCCCTCCCGCTGCTGCACTGCCGTCGCCGCCTCCGTCGCCGCCTCCGCCAGCGGCAACGTCCGCAGCCCCTCCTGCCCTCACGACGCCACCGCGATGCGTCCAGCCCCCCGTCGGGGCCCCCCGCCAACAACAACGACCACACAAACCCGCGGAGAAACGTCCCATGGGTCCGCTCCGCATCGGCATCAGCATCCCCATCGTCGTCGTCGTCATCATCGCCATCCTCGGTGGTGAGGTGGAGGGTGGAGTCACATGTGGCCCACGTGTGGAGTCCCAGCGGCCGCCGCCTGTGGGAGAGCTCCCCGGTATGTGTGTGAGTGAGTGTGTGTGTGTGTGTATGGGGGGGAGAGGGGTGAACGCGGCGGGTCAGGGGGGCCCCGGGGGTGATGTGAATACGGGCGTGCATGTGGGAAGCGGGGGTGGAGAGATATGTCTGTATGTCAGATCAAGTCAAGTCATGGAGGAGGGGAAACGACCCGGGGTGCCAACTACCAACTACCAACTACCGACGTCCAAAGTTGCTTAGTACTGCAGTTGGGTTGCTACAGAGCTGACTGACACAACGGGGCGGGGGTGGCCTTGGGGTGACTTTACTTGGGGCGGTTGGGACTGCCCTGAGTGCCCATTTGTAATGTGGGAGGGAGGGAGGGAAGGGGGAAACACGAACCACACACGAGAAGAAGAAGAAGAAGAAGAAGAAGAGGAGGGAAAGGGGAGGGAAGAGGGCAGGGGAGGGAAAGACGAATCACGAACGAGTGAAG
>NW_003307626.1:153168-157467 GCF_000143455.1 Volvox carteri f. nagariensis
ACCGGCAATCCTTCATCGCACGCCCATCGTGACGCTTGCCAAGTGGCGTCTTTACGCAGGGCTGGAACAGCTCCAACGAGTCTGGCCAGCAAATGCTCGCTGTACTGCGGGCTCTGATTTCGATAGCGCGTCGCCCACAACTTCCACATCGTACGTCGCACCGCGCACGCCGCATCACCACCATCACCGGCGCTACCCCTGCCATTCCCGAATCCAGCTCCAGCAGCGCTAGCTTACTCCGGCATCAGCTCCAGAACCACTAATGACAGCGACAGCAACACCGTTGCAGCTACAGCAGCTTCGCGCCTACCGGATTCCCAACCGCGTTGCCCCCCCCAAGGTCGCCTACTCGGTCCGCTGCGGCCGCCCCGCCCCACAGCCCTGGCCCGAGCTCGAACCCGTCAAGGTGCCGCCGCAAGGGGAAGTCCGCTGGCACCGCAATGTCGTACGCTTCCCGCCAGAGGTCGCCGTACAGCTCGAGGAAAGCCCGGCCGGCTCTGGCGGTGGTGGCTCCCGCACCTTGGTGCTGAGCGGCAAGGCGGGGACCATTCGCCTCAATATGCAGGTCCGTCACCCTGTTTGTTTGTCTATCTCTCTGTCTGTCTATCTGTCTGTCTATAGTGGTTGTCCCCACCACGTTGGTTGCCATAACCGAACTTGATTATTCCGGGGCTGGTCAGGGGGCGGGCGGGTGACAGGTGGCAGGTGGGTGGGTGGGTGGTTTACCCCTGCCGGCTGCTGCGCTGCGTTGCGTTGCGTTGCGGCGAGGACTAGGACTAGGACTAGGGCGGGGGCGGTGGTTGGCAGGTGGTGGAGGTGGAAGCCACCACGGGAATTTGATGGGAGAGTGAGTCGCGGGTTGGGCCGCACAGTACTTTTTACACACATACATACATACATACATACATACATACATACATACATACATACATACATACATACATACACATTGTGTACTTACTCCAGTTGGGCGGTGTGAGGATGATGATAGATGGCTTGTGTGCTATGCAGGGCCTTGCTTGTAGCTCTTCTAGGTGCTGTGATGCCCACCTCACGAGTATGTGATGTACCTCCCCTCGGTCCCCAGATGGCGGCATGTGTGCATGTGTGTATGTGCATGTGCATGTGCATGTGCATGCACGTACCTAGATAGCAGCGTGTATTGGTGTTTGTGGCGGTTTAAGGGGCCCCGACTGCAGTGGCTGGCTTTCTTCTCAACTGGGTCTGGGGGGTACTCAGTACAGTACGGGGCAGTACGGGAGAAGGACGTCACCACTGGGGTCACCTTACCCCTCCCTGCAAGGAGGGGCCGCGCCATTGACTGGACGATGATGACGTCCACGTCGGAACGGTGGCTCATGTCTGGAGTCGGGAGTCCAGTCTCCCGGGCTGACAGGGGGAGATAGAGAGAGAGAGAGAGAGAGAGAGTCCCCCTCTCTACCGCAGCCCCCCACAGTCCCCCACAGTCCCCCGCCCACTATTAAACCCCGCCCCCTACCGCTAACGAAACGTCCTTCAGGAGCTGGACGCAACGGGGCTGTTGGCCTTCCGCCTCATCCAACTCGCACCGCCCACCACCACCACCACCACCACCAGCAGCGGAGCAGCAGCCAAACAGCCCTCGCAGCCCCCCTCCAAACCCCCCGCTGCTGCTGCTGCTGCTGGTGGTGGCGCTACCGGTGTTGCTGGTACTGGTCGCAGCGTGTTGGTGTTGGTGGGCCCCAACAAGTCCCGGTTCGACGAAGCGGTTGAGTCCATCAACAGCGCCATCCGCGGAGTCATGAGCGGGTACCTGGTGGGCCTTACGGTGAAGGGAGTGGGGTATCGGATGGAGCCGGTGGAGGATGACAGGGGGGAGGTGAGGACGGCCGGGGAGGGGAGGGGGGGAAGGGGGTTTTTCCTAAGAGGGAATGGAAAGTGGGGGCCTTATCAGCGGGTGCAGCGGCAGGTTAAGAGGGCTTCCAGCGGGTGCGGCTTCCGATCGGGGGATATTTCAGTGGCCTCAGTCGGGGGGCTTGGGGGTGGGGGTGGGAAGAGGGAGGGGAGTGAGGAGGGATTCGCGTGGGGGTGGGGGTGGGAAGGTATCACGTCGCGAGCCGTACGGGAGGGGGGAGGGAGAAGGGGGATGCGGTGTGTGAGGCCGGCGGGGGGTGGGGGGGGTGGGGAAGCCAAATAACATAATTAGGGTTGGCCGGAAGTTTAGATTTAGAAAATAATTTAGATGCCATCTAATTAGATTTCTATATAGATTTTAGATGAGGCCATCTAAACCGTTTAGGTGGGCATCTAAACGTATCTAGTCCATCTAATGCCTATCTAAAGGCCGGTGACCGGATCCAGACCGTTTAAACGTGAGTCATGGCACGCGAAACAGCTATGTTGAAGGTAACTTTAGTGTCATATCCTTGCTCCGCTCTATTACATACACAAATAGACGTAAAAATGCACAATGGCAGAACCAGGACCCCAAAAGCCGATCACATACAAATACAACCACCAGACTTTCGACGCGCCACAGAACGCAGCTAAGCTCTGCGAAGCCAAGCGCAGCATCAAAGCCGCAGCGTACTGGTCCATCTTCGACGTGTTGCTCGTAAAAGGCGTTGTGAACCTCGTCTGCACCGTTTGCAACAAGTCCTATAGCGCGAAGAACCCGTCAGCTGTCTGCCCGGATCACTATGCGAAGCACCAGAAGGACGTCGCCAGCGCGGTCGGAAGCGAGCAGTCCGGGGCGCCCACAACCAACAGCACGAAGTGCTCGCGCGCGGAGGAGGGGCCAGTTCGGACCTTCTTCCTCGCTGCAGTGCAAATCGCCACCTTCCTGAAGCACCTGGCTCTTTTCTTCTTCAAGTGCAACATCGCCCTCCAACTGAGGCCGGCAGAACAGAGCCCGACAGCTTTGCATCCCAATGCGGGCGTGTCCCGCATGTTGGCATGTGTACTTTGGTGGTTCCGTTTGCGGTTGGGCCGACGGTTGGGCCGCGGGGCGCCTAATTACACCCCGTGGCGCCATCCGACACGCGTCTGTAGAGCGCCCATAGGGGTTCGCCGTGTTCCCAGTGTCGAGCGGCCCAAAACATTATTGGAAAATCCAGGAAAAGATAAAGCCGCATCGTATGCAAAATTTCAGGTCAAAATTCCACCGTTTAGGCAGTTTTCCGTTTGGCCATCTAAAGATTTACCTAATTAGATTAGGTATCTAATTAGATTTCTAATTAGATACTTTTTCCATCTAAAGATTTTGCCAACCCTAAACCTAATGTAGGAAATAAAGTAAAAAGTAACAGCTGCTGCCGACTGCCGTGTGAAGCCCCGCAGTATATGTATAGGGTTGTGCCGACCATTCGAAATAGAATTCTAACGTATAGAATAATTCTAATGAGAAATCACCCTATAAATGAGAAGGGCCTGCTTCTGGGATTAGAATGGAGAGAAAGCTGTACGACAGCCTGGATCCTGCATTAGAATCGCCAGAAATAGAGGCTGGTGCATTATAATACTTTTGCATATTAGTACCTTACCTAGAGATGTTACTCTGTGTCAGCTATGGCATTTCATCAAGCGGACAAGCCTGACACAAAGCAACCTGACCATCAGCCCGACAACATTGAAGTTTATACAAGTATGGTGACAAGAATTTAGACGCCCCTGCCTACACTACGCTAATGTTCTCAAAGAAGTTAAGAGGCAAAGCAGCGCGCGTCGTGGTGGGTTCGTTTCAACGTCCTGCTGACAGCTGGCGCTGTGTGGCTCCAATGCGTCCGCTGCAACAACAAGATCCTGAGCGCTAAGGATCCGTCACGTCAAGTTTGCTCTCAGCACGTCAGAGCATGCGATAAGAAGCTGATGGAGGCGGCTGCAGGAGGCTCCAGAATGCCTCCCTCGCCCAGCAGCCCGCAGCCTGGGCCTTCCACCACCCCCTCCGCCGCCGCTGCCGCTCCCCCCGCTACTGCTCCCTCCAACGATCCGTCCGCCGGCCCGTCCTCCGCTCCTCCCGGCCCCTCCACCGCCCCCCCTTCCATTCCCCTCGATGGCCTCTGTCAACAAGCGCCCTCGCACCGAGGGTTCAGACGTTCTCGCAGCTTCTACCCCTCTTCTGTTGCCATCGCCCAGTTCCTGCGGAATCTTGCTCTTTTTTTTCTTCAAGTGCAACATATAGCTTTTCACCTGGTGTCTGTATCCGTCTGGCAACTGGCTGGAAATAACAACAACACTTGGCAAGGTTGGCTTTGCATTCTAAGGGGGGTATATATCCAGGCCAAGAGGTACACCCTTCTGGGTTACGACCCCGGCCGCATC
>NW_003307626.1:157517-158349 GCF_000143455.1 Volvox carteri f. nagariensis
TCTATATAGATTTTAGATGAGGCCATCTAAACCGTTTAGGTGGGCATCTAAACGTATCTAGTCCATCTAATGCCTATCTAAAGGCCGGTGACCGGATCCAGACCGTTTAAACGTGAGTCATGGCACGCGAAACAGCTATGTTGAAGGTAACTTTAGTGTCATATCCTTGCTCCGCTCTATTACATACACAAATAGACGTAAAAATGCACAATGGCAGAACCAGGACCCCAAAAGCCGATCACATACAAATACAACCACCAGACTTTCGACGCGCCACAGAACGCAGCTAAGCTCTGCGAAGCCAAGCGCAGCATCAAAGCCGCAGCGTACTGGTCCATCTTCGACGTGTTGCTCGTAAAAGGCGTTGTGAACCTCGTCTGCACCGTTTGCAACAAGTCCTATAGCGCGAAGAACCCGTCAGCTGTCTGCCCGGATCACTATGCGAAGCACCAGAAGGACGTCGCCAGCGCGGTCGGAAGCGAGCAGTCCGGGGCGCCCACAACCAACAGCACGAAGTGCTCGCGCGCGGAGGAGGGGCCAGTTCGGACCTTCTTCCTCGCTGCAGTGCAAATCGCCACCTTCCTGAAGCACCTGGCTCTTTTCTTCTTCAAGTGCAACATCGCCCTCCAACTGAGGCCGGCAGAACAGAGCCCGACAGCTTTGCATCCCAATGCGGGCGTGTCCCGCATGTTGGCATGTGTACTTTGGTGGTTCCGTTTGCGGTTGGGCCGACGGTTGGGCCGCGGGGCGCCTAATTACACCCCGTGGCGCCATCCGACACGCGTCTGTAGAGCGCCCATAGGGGTTCGCCGTGTTCCCAGTGTCGAGCGGC
>NW_003307626.1:158399-171594 GCF_000143455.1 Volvox carteri f. nagariensis
TGCATGAACACGTCGTATACTGTGTACTGTGTACTGTGCACATTCAAAGGTGGGCTGTACACACACATTGTCATATGTCATCGATCATTGACCAACTGGTTCATCTGGACCGAGCATTGACAGCGCCAAACTTCCGAATGGGTCCCCCGCCCCGTGTGAGAGCCGTTGCACCCCCATGACAACCCTCATAACCTCATTCATTGTTACATTTTGTTCTTCTCCTTCTTCTCCTCCTCCCCCTCATTGTTGTTGTTGTTGTCGCTGCCAGGTGGGCTACAGTCGTACAGTCGTGTACCCGCTACCACCCCACATCCGTGCCTTCTGTCTCAAGCCCACCCTGCTGTACTTGTACGGCCTGGAAATGGACGAGCTCCAGCGTGTGGCGGCCGAGATCCGGTCCATCCGCAAACCCAACCCGTACACGGGCAATGGGGTGCAGTATGTGGACGAGGTCGTGAAGCTCAAACAGCGTGCGCGTGCCAAGTAGTAGAAGGTATCGAACTGGGGACTAGTTCGGAGATGGTGAGGCGACGAAGTGCGCAGGAGGAGGGGGGGGGAGGAGCAGTGAGGAGGAGGAGGAGGAGGGGGGGGGATGGACACGGCAAAGTTGTATTCATTACTAGATGTGATGTGACGTGATGATCTGACCTGAACGATGTGGGGTTTGCAGGGGGCAGCATAGCAGTGGTGGAGGCGGTGATGAATGAATGTGAATGAATAATCGCAACTTGGTGGACCTGACTATAAGTACTGCCTCGCACACTTTATTTCAAGTCATGCATAACTATCGCTGTAATGCACCTGTCTGTTATTATTCAAGGTCCTCCACAAGTGAAGTGGTGGGATTGAAAGACCCGAGTGAGCCGTCATATTGAATGGATCAAGCATGGCGAATACCAAGGCGCATAGGAAAGCGAGACAGCGCAACGGTTTATGCTCATTGCAATTGCAAGCTGATGATGCTGAACCATATTCAATTATTACATCACTCGTGATGCATGCCCAGGTTTGTGTGGGCATGCATGTGTGTGTGTGTTACATGGTTGGGTGTGTGTGACCCCATACCTGTAAAACTACCCATACGAGCCGAAGGCCCAAGGGCAATCAATATCTATACGCCTAAAAGCCACGGAGAACAGGAAACAGCGCACATCTTGCCCTGGCTGCAGCTTCACTCGTTCGTGGTTCCTCTTTCCCCTCTCTCTCCCGCTCCCTCCCTCACGTGTATCAGAGTCGCCACAATGGCGCTGGGGGCCTCCCGTGAAGCCCATGCTCAGGAGCAACCGCGTGTACGGCATGCCGAGCAAGACACAGACTTTTAAACCGGCACCGGAAAATCTTCCCGTTCCCCAACAAGCCTCGGATGCGAACAACAGAGAGCCACCAAAACTGCTCGCTGACTATAAAGTCAACACCGCGTACCATCGAGCGAAACCCCTGGAGTGGAGCCAGGGGAGCCATCCGGAGTGTTGTACCACCACCGGATCCAATGTGAAAGACAGCAGCTGAGAGTTGAGCACACTGAGACCGAATAATTGTTGGCGCGCCGTAAAAAGTGCTTCAACCCTCCGGGCAGTCCTCCAATCCGGACTCCATCCACACGCACGCACGCACATGGCCCGCAGTACCCCGGCATGAGGGGAAAGGGCCGCTGAGGGCCATGACGGAAAGGCTATGGCCGGCGGTGCTAAATGGCTGCGTGCCCATACCCCTGTAGGTTTACTACAACACCCAGGTCTGGCCTTCCTTGCCTCGTCATGTGCAGCGTCGTTATTGGCGACGGTGGTTGTGGTTGTGGTGGTGATGGTCGTGCTCATGGAGTTGGAAGGTGGTGGCGAACCCATTTCAAAGGCACAATAACCTTGTATGAAGTAACCCCCGGACATGTAATTCTCCACCGCCCCAAAAGATGCAAGAAGCGGAGCTCATAGAAATTAACAAATTTTTGGAGTGACAGACACCCAAGAGAATGTCCACTTCCTCTGCCTGCTTCGTCTGTCGCTACACGTCTCGCAGCACATTGCGACTCAATAAACATATTAGGGCGGGAAAGGGGGAAAGCCGCGGGGGGAAGGGGGAAAGGGCGGGGGAAGCGACTGAAGAAGCTAAACCGTCGTGTGTCCATCCCGAGCGCACTGTACTACGCCGTGCACACGTACGGTGTACGGCTCCTCTTGAGTGTAAAACAAACGACACACACCCGCGCACCCGAACCAGCGTCACAGCGGTATCTCTCTCTCTGATGTCGGCGGCTGTAGCGGCAAACACCTGCAACAACAAACTCACACATACACCACACGCAGTACGACACTCTCGCAACACGGCCAAGCAGCTTTCCTTAGGACGCTAAGGGCCCTCTACGGGCCCCGGCCAAAGCATAATCCTATAAAGGATTGCGGCAAAGGCATGTTATGTACAACACGATGAGAAACCTGGGTCAAAGAGTACGACGACAACAACAAGCTGGGGCCGCCGCACTCCACCGTGTCCGCACACTCCGAGTCCCCGGCACTGGCGGTTTGGTCGTAGCGCAGTGCCGGGAAGAAATGGTCCCCTACACTGCCGGTCAGTTGGCTTGCGGGAGGCGAGGGCTCCAGAGAGCTCACGCGGCGGGCAGCCTGCAAATTGGGAGTTTGCTGTTGTTGCTGCTGCTGCAGTTCAAAGTTTGTTCCCGAGGGCCGCCGGCCGCCGTGGCCATCTGGGTCACCGCTGGTCGGGTCGTTTTGCGCACCCGGATGGGGGCCGCCCGCGTCATGATGGGCTGTTGCTGCCAAGCAGCCGCCTGCTGGGTCGACCAGAACAGTAGGTCGGTCCACCATCTCCAGAGCTTGAACTGCTTTCTCGAAGCAAACCGGCGCTGCGGTGAGAATTCCTCCTCGCCGCCAAAAACAGGCGTGTCCAGCAGTAGGAACGGGGTCGGCATGTGCGGCCGTGCGGAGTGCTCAGATTACAATCATATTCGCGCGGAAGAAGGATTCGATCATTAACAGAACAATATGTGGGGGCTCAGTTACCACTTTGGGCACTAGTTTCTCTCTTCTCCTGCTCTTATTTTCTCTCGTTTTTGGCTTTTAGGCGTTCAGGTCTTGCCCTTGGGCCTTCGATGGGCAGTTCTACAGGTTACGTTCTATAGGTTACGCACCCAACAATGTAACACACACGCACATTGTGTTGGTGCGAACAAAATCACATTATCGGTGCGACTTTGAAGAAGTTGCTGTTCTTCATGTGCGTTCCACAATATGTAACAAATTTGCATAGGTTTCAGGGTTTTACTCCAACCTGGACTTTTGACAAATAGCAACCAGGTTGGAGCTTTGCAGGAGTCATCAGATGGGAAGCCGAACACCCCCAGCTAACTTTCAATCCTGTTTGTCACATGAAAAGCTACTCAATGTAGGGTAACTTGTACCCGGCCTCAAGTAGGCATTTCCGCCAGGCTTGCGTTGTAACGACAGCAAGCTTGCTGTCGGCAAGCTCGCATGCAAGATTTACCGTAAATTCGCACGGAGGCTCACTTGAATTTCGATGTGGCGGGCTGCATGTCTTATAAATAGTGTACTCGCTGTATTATAATGACACAGAAGCCTGTTTGAATACTAGCAAATTAATACTGCACTTTTCTGCCTCTTTCCTACCTCTTTCCTCTTTTTGATGGCAATGATGGCAATGCGCGTGCGGCTGCCGATGGTTGCCCGCGCACCTACGTGCGGTACTCCGCGATGTGGCGGAGTCTGTAAGTCACAGTATGGAAGCGATGCGCAGCTGGAGATGCTGCGTCAAGATATGCAGCAGGGATTCCAGAATGTATCCTCGCAATTTGTGCAGTATGAGGAGAAACTGCAGCAGGTGCAGGAGGTGCAGGAGGTGCAGCAAGATGCAGCAGCAGCTGCAGCAGCTGGGGCAGGCGCAGCAGGCACAGCAGCAGCAGCAGCAGCAGCAGCAGGCGCTGCAGAACATGGACATGCAGCCTGGCAGAGGGATGTCGTTTGTTGCAATCGTGCCATTGGAGCAGGACATCGAGCTGTGGGTGAGCCCAGGGAGCCACCACACTGTGCAGGCGTTTGCTGCTCGGGCAGAGCCTGCTGCTGCAGCTGCTGCTGCAGCAGCAGATGATGCCGAAGCAGGTGATGCAAGCAGAGCCGACAGAAGCAGTGCGGCAGGTGGGGAGGCCAGCCCCCACAGCGGTCAGGGGGCGGGGCGGGGTGGCACGCCATCAGGCCTGTCCCTGGCGAACACATTGACCCTGCCGGACGAGACAGCCCTGAGGTTCGTGTCGCACCTCCCGAGTCACCCAGTCATGAGGATGCGGGGACAGCCTGGCCAGATCATTTTCCTGCATGGCAACACTGTGCATGCTGGGGCGGCTGGCAAGGCTGGCACCTGGAGCCCGCGCCTCCACTGGTATGTTCAGGGTGGTGATCTGGAAAATGAGACATACAGCCTGGCTTATGTCCACAAGGAGCTCCGTCGGCTATTCCACCTCTCCTGAGCATTGAATATGCACACGGATGCCATTCCACAGTGGCCAGGCAGATTCCATCTGTGAGCGGCCAGCTTGTAGTTTGAGTGTGAGAGGGCGGGGTTAACCCCAAACGTTTGGGTCTGGTGAGACTGGAGTTCTGGCTGTGGCTGGTGAATGACCACAAACCCGCTGAGCTGGCGGTGTTGCCACCGTGCAGCTGGCCCATGAATGGGTTGAGACGTGCTCGTGTTCTGTCTAGCCTGGGACTTGATGGTCAGACCGGCAGGGTGGCGCCCTTGTGTGTGCCCCGGTGTGCTTGTGCTAGGTCTTTCCGTCAGTCCCTGTGAATCCTAAGCACAGTGTTGAGAGTGATCGAAGTGCACCATTGTTTGTCCATCAGCTCAGCCATGCAGGCACTTTATCTCACTAGATAAAAGACAGCGGAATCCATGCTCCAATAATCTGCTGACAATGGTCAGGCCGCTTGGCGCCCTTGATATAAAGAAGCAACCCGTGGAGGATGACTGGTTGGTGTACACTCTGACTTTGGTCATGTTGGGCTTCCTGGTGCTGGGCCTGGGTGGGGCTTCTCAATGAAGGTACAGCTGATGGTATGGCTGATGGATAACCGAATGAATGTTGTGCACAGGGACGTATTGGTGAAGTAATAGGTAATGGGAGTGGCACGTTACTATGCAAATCGACAGAAATTGCTTGGGGCCCGTTCCATACGTTGACTGACTAAATCCTTCGTTGGATAGTTGATTGTTGGGGCGTGTCTGCTTCACTTGTATACTGGGGCGACTTCCTGGTGCCAGCCAGTACTAGTTTTCGAAGGGCCTTACCCGCGGGTCCAGAGCAGTAGGGGCCCTCATGGTCGGTCTTGTGGATGATTTCAGCACTATGAACTTATTTCAGAATACAGGACTGACTCTCTGTTTCCTGCTTGAACTATATATGGAAGGGGCAAACCGCTGTAACTTGTGCGTGTTTCTGCTAAGTTTTCCGCACTGTTGCATTCTCAAAGCCATTCTTTCGTAAAACCGTCATAAGAATGCTTGAGACTGGCATAAGATCATTCTCAGCAGCACCAGCATTCTTAAGCCGTTCTTAGCATTCTTAGCGTTCTCAGGAACGTTCTTTAGCACGCTTCCATTTTGGTAGGGGGACACAGTGATGCTAAATGGAATGTCTTCACAATATACGGCTAAAGTAATTTAGCCAAACAATTTAGTGGCTCCTGTATTTCAATTTCGATTTGTGTGTACGGTCATCGTACCTATCTATGAGTAATTTTTAGCATTACTCATACTACATTCTCATCTTAGATATCTCAGTATTAATTTCATTTTGGCTCATGCCAGGTTACCGACATCGGTTACCGATTACTGGGGACGGTTAACGGATAACGGTTCGCCCGGTAATCCTACCGACCGGTTACCGATCTCGTTAACTGGACCCGTTAGGTCGGAACCGGGCCGGAACCGGCCTGGAGTATGCCATAGGGCTTCCTGAAACTTGCGGGCTCCCCCGTACCTCCCAAATTTTCCTTACGGAGGGGCCCCCGTACCAGGCTCCTGTACCGGCCGAAAACCTTAGGGGGGCCCCCGTAACCCCCACAAAACCTTTAGGGGGGCACTGTCCTTGGCTGAAACGCTGTGGAAAGTGACGCTTTGCATTATTTTGCCCTGTAAATCGTTATTTTCGTTATTTTCTCGTGAACCATTACACTCGGGGACACGTCACACTCAGTGAAAGCCAAGCGCCTTGGCCGCCGCGGCCGCCCATCCCTTCTGCTCCTCTTTCTCGTCCTCCTCCTCCTCCTCCTCCTCATCATCATCAAAATCCTCATCCACGCACGACTCATCGGTATCTCGTTCTACGTCGGTCTCGTAGTCACTGTCACTAAAAGCCTCATCGTCACTAGCGGGGTATGTTGCTTGTACCAGTACTTCAATCTCTGGGTCAGTCGCAACCTCCTCATTATCATCCTCTCCGTATGGATTCAAATTAGTTTTGCTAACGTCAGAAAACAACTTGTGAATAATGCCTGTATAGCCCTTACGTGAGTAGATCTCAGCAGCCTGATCAATCAGTGGCTTCACCCCGGTATCAGCAGCAGGTCCCAACATCCCCACACGAAGTAGCGAATCAACCGTTTCCAGCTTTAGCCGGTTCGTCAGGCGATTCTTAATAATACGATGCCGGCTAAATCCGCGCTCAACGCATGCGTCTGTGTTGGCAGGATTGTAGCGACTTGAGCCAAACTTAAACACATCATACACGGAAGGACTAGGCTTCGGGACGCAAACTCACCCACCCAAGTCACCCTGCCAAGCGAAATGTAGTAAGCAAGACGTGCCTTCATGACATTGAGCTCCTTTAAAACGTTCGGCAACTCATCGTCCGTAGCTTGCTGCTGCTCAGCCTCCTGAGTGCAAGGCTCCGTAGAGCCAAGCTTCTCAGGAGCATCGTTGGGGTTGCCTATAACACAAATCTTTCGGTCTACTTTCAGGCCTGCGGTTCTTGTCAATCAGCTTCGAGTCCCTACCCTACCTTCTTTGCAAGGCTTATCATCTACTTTCTTTGTGGGAACAGGTTGGCTTGCAGGCTTTCCACCTGCGTCCGGACCGAACATGAGATCGGCGAGGAGTGGCTACAACCAGCTCCGTTCCCACAGTAGATGAGCGAGCTTACCAGAGCCCCATATGTCCGACAATTTTAAGGTGGCGCGCTTCTTGGAGGGCGGTGGATTAGGAGGCCCTTGGTCACCTCCTGACGAAACCAAAGTCCCTACTTGTTCATCATTATCTTTATTTTAATGATGAAAATGATGCCTTCCCCTTCGTTTCCCCGTTAGGGGATGTACAAACTTGTTCCCCATCCCCTAAAGGGTAACAAAGTGTAGTTAAATATTGCAATATGAATTATGTCTGCCAAGTGTGTGGCCTTATCCTTTATATGGTCCGTCCTCTCCCCTACAGGGCCCCGTACGGCCTCTTATAAATCCTTAAAATCCTTACGGGAGCCACCGTAACCGGCCTTCGGCCGGTCCGGGGGCGGCCCTGTACGGGGCCCTTCGCGCCCCAAAATCCTTACGGGAACCACCGCAAAGTCCTACGGGCCCGTACGGGGATACCGAAAAAAGGCCAAAAACTTACAGGCCCTGTACGGGGTGTCGAACCCTGCCCCGTGCATTGGCCAAAGTAAATGTACAAACAAGCAGTTTGTGTATTTCATAGAGAAATGAAAGCAAATTATGTTGGCCTGCTGGTGGCAAGTCGGATTGCCCATGCCGGCAAATGGTAACATAAGCTGCGTGTTCGAGTTATCATACGCCATCATCTCAGAATTCCATTATGAGATACGCGGCAGCTTTCGGGATGAAATTTAGCCCGAGAGGCGTTGATGTGACTTTTGCCTCGGTCAATTGAGGCAGCGAAAGTTGTTTGTGCTCATACGATTTTTGTTGGCTACATGCGAGATACCTTGCAATAGAGAATGCTGTATAGTACCTACAACGTGTTTCAGCCGGGCGAGATATTATGTTTGGTCCGTTACACACACACGAACACACACACACACACACGGACATGGGCAATCCTACAGGTCGGGGCCCCCCTGGGCGCTTCACACTGGGGCCCCGCCCAAAAAGGGGAGGGGGAAAAGCCGTTGCCCGGCTGTTGGCGGCATGTGAACGGGTGACGTGCTGGTTCCCGGGCCCCTGACTCTGACTCTTGACTCTTGTCATTGAGGAGACTGAGCAGGCGACAGCTGCTGCCGCGGCGGCGATTCACGGCATCTGGTGGTCATCGTCCCAAAGATTGGAGCATAATGATGATGATGGTTGCTGATGTGAAACACCTCCCTGCTAGGACACAACGTTTGGGGCATCGGCATTCATCCCACCTTATTCAAACGGGAAGAAAGATGAGGAGGCGGCGTGTTTTTGTGGCGGAGCCCGATGGCGGCCTTAATTGGCTGACGTGTGGCTTGAACCCGGGGTATCAAAGCGAGATAAGGGTGCAGGGGCCCCCTATGGCAGTCCGGAGACGTGTAACTCGTCAGGCTCAGTAGCTACGGGGCAGTTGTCTGGACAGGTTACTCGCCAGCTAGAAGCTTGGTAAATGTGCAACCTTGAAAGTGTCATAATTATGCACAGATATGCGCGCTGAGTGTGTGAAATGTTATGACGAGGTTAGTTAAAATGTTTGCCATCCAATTTGAGTGTGGGGAGGCATTATTTGTCCTGACGATTTGCTCTCTACCTACGGCCATTTGGCAGTCCAGAGACGTGTAGCGCCCAAGGCTCAGCAGCTACGGGACAGCTGTCTGGACGAGGTTATTTTTGACGTGCAGTCCCGAAAGCACATTGGGAAGCATGAATATAGCCGGTGAATTCATCATAAGTGAAATTTAGGTTACTTCCGGTGTTTGCCACCTGTATTGGTGCTCCGATGTAACATGACCATTGGTAGTCATGGTCATGGCGCAAAGGAACGCCGATTGTTGCAGCACAAAGTAGAATATAGCTCATGAACAAATAAGTACATAGGCAAGGTTACCCGAGGCCGACATTGATCGACCTTGTCGACCAGGTCCGCCAATGTAGTGGGTCCATGCCACAATATCCGAAAGTCTGAAAGGGAACCAGGCCGCTCCTAACAACTGGGAAGTGCAAGCTGACTTTACTGGCCGATATACTTGCGTAAGCACAGAAGATCGGGCTTTTCAATATCAACTTAGACTTACAATGTTCATAAAATGGTCCGCTTAAATAGTCATAATAGCGCGCCATTGTCTCACACGGAGAACCACAGGATCAAGCTCCACTAGCTCCGAAGTTTCGACATGGTCTCAGAAGCGCGCGCTAACGAACTGCAAAACCTTACACACTCCCCTCCTTAAAAACAAGCACCGTTCTCGGTGCGAAAACGTCACTAAGCGGCCATAGTCGTGCGCCTCTCCGATTCCCTGAACGAAATCGGTACCAGGCTAACGAGGGGAAGGCAAAAGGGAACCGGAGTCAAGGCAAAACCTTCCCCGCACTGGATACCGGCCTATAATGTGGCGCACAACTCCTACCATATCCGGCTTAAGAATCCGGACATACGCAAAAGCTGCTACGAAAACGACTTAAATCTGACTACACGGAACCCAAATACCCAGACGCGAACACACACGTGAAATGCAATACCACACTACGTTGAACTGACTGGTGTAATCTACGGACAGGAACAGAACGAAGACGCACAGATATACCGAATACACATGATGACACACACACACATCCAGCCGCAGCTCTATTCTGCTAAGAACTGTACGATCCTTGGGGCATGCTCCGGGAACTTGGCTCTGAACCACGCATAGCGATCTGATAGCCTAAACGCGGTCCAGCTTGGGCTCCTCAGGAAGGCACGAAGCGCTGGCAGGTTGTGCACGTCGTCGTATGGTTCCCATGAGGGGTCGCGTTTACTACTAGCGGACCACTGCACGAGGAACATGACGGACGGGCGTGCGCGCTTGTTATACCCTAGGCGAACAGCTGTAACAACAGTATCTGCACTGTCATATGGGGATTCTAGTGCAGTAGGGGCTGCAGGGGGAGGTGGTGGGCGGCCGGGGAAGAGCGCTGGGTCGTTGTCCGTCCATGGGAGAAGGCGGCTGATGTGGAATACTGGATGCAAGCGGCCGAGGGAGGCTGGAAGGTGAAGGCGGTATGCAACTGGCGAAATGACGGAGGAGATGAGGAAAGGGCCGAGGTAGCGAGGGCGGAGTTTTGGGGAGGGGTAGGTCGGCAGGGTGAGGTGTTCTGTGGACAGTCGGACACGATCGCCAACTTTGAAGGTGATGGCGCGGCGATGCTGGTTAGCTGCGGCGGCGTAGCGGGTTTTGGCGGCTTGGATTTCGCGGTTGATGGTGGCATGGATGTCGCTCATACGCTGCTGCAGTTCTGTAGCCTGCGGGTGAGAGGAAGGTGAAGCGGCTTGGGGGCCGTGGAGGGAGATGGGAGTGCGCGGGTGGTAACCGTGATTGGCGTAGAATGGTGTCATGCCAGTGCTTGCGTGGGTGGCGTTGTTGTATGCTGCTTCGGCGATCGGAAGGTATGATGCCCAGTTGTCCTGCATAGGTTGGATGTAAGCGCAGAGGATCTGTTCAATAGTGCGATGTGTTCTCTCGGTTTGACCGTCAGTTTGCGGATGATAGGCGGAGGAGATGTTAAGGGACGTGCCAAGGTGCTCCCAGAAGGTGCGCCAGACGTCGGACATGAAGCGGGAATCTCGGTCGGAGACGAGGGTTGTTGGAAGACCGTGTAGACGGTAGACGTGGGTGAGGAAGAGTAGGGCGGTGTCGTGGGCGGTTGTGGTCTTGTTAGTGAGTGCGAAGTGGGCTTGCTTGGTGAACATATCAACGAAGGTGAGGATTGCGGTGTAGGTGCGGCCGTCTAAACCTTTAGAGGGCGGTAGGTCGGTGATGAAGTCCAGAGACACGTGTGTCCAGGGTTGCGTGGGAGTGGGTAGCGGGTGGAGGAGGCCAGGCGGAGGCTGGGTGGATGGCTTGGTGCGTTGACAGATGGGGCAGGACTTGACGTAGGCTTTGACGGTGCGGGCCATGTAAGGCCACCAGTAGCGGGTTGATATCGCGGCGAGGGTGCGACGGAAACCAGGATGACCAGAGTAAGCAGCATCGTGGAATTCGTGAAGTAGGCGGCGTCGTAAGGATGGGACGTTAGGGATGGCGATGCGGTTGGCGAAGTAGAAGAAACCGTCTGGGGAACGTTGGAGGTAAGGCTTGGTGGATGTTGAATTGGAGTACATGGGGTCGGCGGTGTATCCGAAACGGATGTCATCTGCGAGGCTGGGGTCTGGCACGACATGGGCTGCGATGGTGAAACAGGCATGATGAAGGGCATGGTTAGCTGCGACGTCGACGGGTGGTGAAGTGGAGGGCCAAAGCGGGGGAGGTGATGGAGATGTAATGGAGGTTAGGTTTTCTGCTGATGTAGTGGAAGGTGAGGGACTGGGGTCAGAGGGCTCTGGGTTAGGGGCTGAGCTGACCGGGAAGCGGGAGAGGTCGTCGGCCATATTTTGAGGGCCGGGGCGATAAGTGATTGTGATGTAGCCTTGAAATGGGGCGAGGAGCTGAGCCCAACGGGCTTGATGACGAGACAGGTCCTTTTGTGTGAAGAAGCGTTGCAAGGTGTCGTGGTCTGTGCAGAGCGTGAAGGGGCAGCCTTCGAGATAGCACCGAAACTTACGCACTGCGTGTACGACAGCAAGCAACTCCAGCTCATGGATGGGGTAGTTGGCTTCGTGACGGCTGAGCTTGCGGGACTCGAACGCCACGGGATGTAGGGCGCCGTTGCGTTCTTGAAGGAGCACAGCGCCAATGCCAAGGATGGAGGCGTCGGTATAAAGGGTGAAGGTGGCATTGGTGCCGGTGTCTGGGATGATGAGGGCTGGAGCTGACATTAGGGCGTCGCGGAGGGCATGGAAGGCGGCGACGGCGTTGGCGGGTAGGACCTTGGGGAAGGGCTGGGTTGTTTTGGTGAGGGTGGTAAGAGGAAGGGCGATGCGGGCGTAGTCTTTAATGAAGCGGCGGTAGAACCCAGTGAAGCCTAAGAAGGCGCGAACGTCGGTGATGGAGGAAGGAATGGGGAAATTGGCAAGGGCGGTGAGCTTGTCAGGGTCTGTCGTGATGCCATCGCGGGAGACGATGAATCCGCAGAACTTGGTGGAGGGTTGCGCGAAAGAGCACTTGGAAAGGCGGACATGGAGGTGGTGGTCTTGAAGTGTGCGTAGAACGGCTTCCACGTCGCGGCAATGGTCTTCAAAGGTGCGGGAGTAGATGAGGACGTCGTCGAGGTACACAACCGCACACTTGTTGCGGAAGGGGTGGAGGACATCGTTCATGAGGGACATGAAGGTGGCGGGGGCTCCTGTAAGTCCGAAGGGAAGAACAAGCCATTCGTACAGACCATACTTACACCGAAAAGCCGTTTTATGCACATCGGGTTCGTGCACACGGACTTGATGGTAGCCTGACCAGAGGTCCAGCTTGGTGAAATAGGCTGCGCCGTGCAGCTGGTCAAGGAGCTCGTCCACGCGCGGCAGGGGATACGCATTCTTGACTGTTAGCTGGTTGATTGCACGAAAGTCCACACAGAGGCGTAGACCGTTACCACCAGGTTTACGGGCGAACAGAATAGGGGCACCAAAGGGTGACGTTGACGGGCGAATCCAGCCACGGTCAAGGTAGTTCTTGAGCTGCTTGTCCAGTTCTTGAAGTTCTGCTGGGGACATGCGATACTCGCGCTGCTTAGGAGGCTGGGCGTCAGGGACCAACTCGATGTGGTGGTCGCATGGGCGTGATGGTGGTAGACCCGATGGTTCTTCGAAGATGGTCGCGTATCGCTGGAGGACAGGCTGAAGGGCTGGTGGTACGGACGGGGAGGCGGTGGGTTGAGGGGGGGCTTCAGGGTCGACTTCGGGATCTTCGATGGGACGGAGGACACCCATGTAAACAGGTGGTGATGGGTTGAATGGAGCTCGCTTGCGAGGGTTGGTGGCGTTGGGTGGTGGCGGTCGGGCGGCAGCTTGGCGAATGCATTTCTGCATGCGGGCGATGGAGACGAATTCAATCTGAAAAGCGGATGGGCAATACGAGGAATGTGGAATGACGGTGTCGCCGATGGTGACGGTGTTGGTACGCCAGTCGATTTGGGGGTGT
>NW_003307626.1:171806-172813 GCF_000143455.1 Volvox carteri f. nagariensis
GTGGAGGTGAACTGCTACAGTGGACGATCTTGCCCAGCCGCCACCGCCGCCATGACGCTGGCAACGATGCTCACGACCAACACACCGAACACCAACACGGCCAAGCAACGTGGCAGCAATAGGTGGTGTGCACCGCATCGGAAGGTGTGCATCGGAAGGTGTGGACCCGAGCCTTACCGGGTTACTGACTCGGTATGACTCGGATCCAGAAGGGCTGCATAGCAGTCACCCGCAAGTGTGTGTGCCCGTGTAACTGTGGGTGGTGTCGGGGGGGGGAGTTTCGTGTGCATAGGTTGCATACCATAATAACACCACCGGCGAGCAAAGTCCAAAAGCCACAAAAATGGATACGGTGGTGCATGCGGTTGGCATTAGGGTGAGATGTAAGTACGCCGTACAATACGTGCAGATGCGTGCGTCGCAGGAATGCAGGAATGCTATGCAATGACCGTTGGTAGACAGTTTGTTACCGTCACAGTCATCACCACTCGACAGGAGAGAATTACATCGCGCATGCATTTAACAGCAGCATGGATATATGAATATAGTCACACTGCAATGCACCTACCACTGGATGTAGTTAATTGCTAAGGGCAGCAGCAGCCAGAGTGGCGGCCACGATGCACGTGCGGCAGGGGAGATATTGCTGCCACGTTGTTCGGTGCGTTGGTCATCATGGGCAGGATCGTTTGCTCCAGCAGTTTAGGCGCACGGCTTGCTTTTGGTTTGATACCTTCGTAGGCCATGAATGCCGAGGAATGCATGATATACGAAGATATCACACCGATGTGATATTTCCGTACACCAGTAATATCTGGGCATTCATGGTCTATGAAGACCGTCGCACTACGCTAGACTAGACCGCTGCCACCATGACATTGGCAACGATGCTCACGACCAACACGCCGAACACCAACACGGCCAACCAACGTGGCAGCAATAGGTGGTGTGTACCGCCCAGCCGCCATGACCGGGAGTCTGGCCGCCGCTCCTTCACCTCCAGTTGG
>NW_003307626.1:172863-178639 GCF_000143455.1 Volvox carteri f. nagariensis
CTCCGAAGTTTCGACATGGTCTCAGAAGCGCGCGCTAACGAACTGCAAAACCTTACAAAGTCGGCTGAAATCATTTAAAACCTTGTCAGGTTTACTGAACAAAATTACGACCGACGAGGTTTCCGAGCCATTGGCTGACATAACCGCTCATGTACGGCTTTGGCTATTATGGCTTCAATGTCCTCTCCATCAAACAAATATCTTCATTACGAAAGACCAAAGCACGTAGCCATAACTCCCAACTCAGTCAAACACGATATGGGCCAAGTATTGTTGCTAATCGGAACCGCTTCAAGTGAGAAGGAAACCGCTTCAAGTGAGAAGGAATTCGGAATAGCTTCAATTGGGATAAGGGATTTGTGTTATATTTTACTATGCCTTGTAGCAACGTTAAAATAGAACTCACCGCCACTCACTGTCGCTGAACTAACTTTAGTTACTCTTGGCTGACATCCAGCCTGGAATGGAGGCGGGTGGCCACCGTGAGGAGGAATTGGGCTCGCTTGGAGAGGTGATATGGGCGGGAGGCGCGGGGCTCTTATGTGTTTTATGTGGGGCGTTAAAAAGCTGTCGTACTCCGATATGGCTATCGGAATACGGCAGTTTTTTTATGTAGGCAGGTAGTGGTGGGCCACATCTGTGCCAGGGTTGTTTTTCCTTGTGGACTTGTTACCCGTTGCCCTCTTCCTTGTTCCTGATGCTATGGAGGGTGGCTGGGGCTGGTTGGGGGAGGGGGGCGTGTATGTTTCGCCACCGTCATTGACGTGCCTGCCCTAATTCTCATGTTCCCATCCACGTCCTGCACGTGCAGCAGGCCTCGGAAGATGGGGCCGACGTCCAGCCGGGAATGGAGGTAAGATGGGGGCGAGGGTCGGGGCTCTTATGTGTTTTACATGGGGCATCAAAACGCTGTCGTACTTCGATATGGCTGTCAGAATACGGCAGATTTGTTTGATGCAGGCAGGTAGTTGTGGGGCACAGCTGTGCCAGGGTTGTGTGTTTCGTTGTGGATTCGTTACCCGTTGCCCTCTTTCTTGTTCCTGATGCTATGGAGGGTGGCTGGGTCTGGTTGGGGGAGGGGGGCGTGTATGTTTCGCCTCCGTCATTGACGTGCCTGCCCTAATTCTCATGTTCCCATCCACGTGCTGCACGTGCAGCAGGCCTCGGAAGATGGGGCCGACATCCAGCCGGGAATGGAGGTAAGATGGGGGCGAGGGTCGGGGCTCTTATCTGTTTTACATGGGGCATCAAAACGCTGTCGTACTTCGATATGGCTGTCAGAGTACGGCAGATTTGTTTGATGTAGGCAGGTAGTGGTGGGGCACATCTGTGCCATGGTTGTGTGTTTCGTTGTGGAATCTTTAGCCATGTCATGATGATAACACTACATGCTAGGAAGTGTGGCTGGGGCTGGTTGGAGGAGTTGGGATTGTATGTGTCAGCACTGTCTTTGCAGTGCCTGCTTTAATTCTCATGCTCTCATACATGTGCAGCAAGTGCAGCCAACCTCCGATAGTGGGGCTGCAGCCGAAGTTTTAATTTAGGAGGGTGGTGACAAGGAGGGGGAATGGGTTTCACTCAGGGAGGTGAGATGGGAGGGTTGGGGCTCCAGGTGTTGTATCCTGTAAGCTTACTGTTAAGCTCTAGGCTCTGTTGCCTAACTGTCATATGCCGGTCTGTCCACCCTACTGCCGCACTGCTGCAGAAGTCCATACTGGCGTCTGGGCAGGGGCTTTACCTGTCTAAAGCTGGAACCTGCCTTCCTGGATGTCTGCTTCACGAGGCGAGAGTAGTTCCTGCGAACTATGGTCAACATCTAACCACCCAGCCGTACTGGAACTTATTGGCATGAGGCCCAAGTGGATCTAGAATGATTATTATTCAATCCACTTGCCTCAACCGGTATCTTTTGATACCACCATTTCATTGTTGTGTCACCCCCAAGCTCCCAGGCTCCCAGGCCCCCAGGCTCCCAGGCCCCCAGGCCCCCAGGCTCCCAGGCCCCCAAGCTCCCAGGCTCCCAGGCTCCCAGGCTTCCAGGCCCCCAGGCTCCCAGGCTCCCAGGCCCCATGGCTCCCAGGCTCCCAGGCCCCCAGGCCCCCAGGCCCCCAGGCCCCAGGCTCCCAGGCCCCCAGGCTCCCAGGCCCCCAGGCTCCCAGGCCCCCAGGCTCCCAGGCCCCCAAGCTCCAAGGCCCCCAGGCTCCCAGGTCCCAGGCTCCCAGGCTCCCAGGCCCCCAGGCTCCCAGGCCCCCAGGCCCCCAGGCTCCCAGGCCCCCAGGCTCCCAGGCTCCCAGGCTTCCAGGCCCCCAGGCTCCCAGGCTCCCAGGCCCCATGGCTCCCAGGCTCCCAGGCCCCCAGGCCCCCAGGCCCCCAGGCCCCAGGCTCCCAGGCCCCCAGGCTCCCAGGCCCCCAGGCTCCCAGGCCCCCAGGCTCCCAGGCCCCCAAGCTCCAAGGCCCCCAGGCTCCCAGGTCCCAGGCTCCCAGGCTCCCAGGCCCCCAGGCTCCCAGGCCCCCAGGCCCCCAGGCTCCCAGGCCCCCAGGCTCCCAGGCTCCCAGGCTTCCAGGCCCCCAGGCTCCCAGGCTCCCAGGCCCCATGGCTCCCAGGCTCCCAGGCCCCCAGGCTCCCATGCCCCCAGGCTCCCAGGCTCCCAGGCTCCCAGGCTCCCAGGCCCCCAGGCTCCCAGGCCCCCAGGCTCCCAGTGTAGCAAGCTACATTTCCCTTAGAATACTTTAACGATTACTTTTAACAATAACTGTTAATTTGTTAAACGTTCTGACTCAAGTTTCGTACATGTTCCGAGTTTCGTCACATGTCGCGAACTGGGCAGCTGTTAGTAAGCGAATCTAACGGGATGGGGCCCCGAGCCCCACCAACATTATCCTAGTACGGCAAGGTCCGTAGTAGAGATTATCCGGCAGGTAGGCCGAGATATAAGCTACCCGGGCGGGGTGTTCTGGCCAGACACTGACGTATCACATTACTAGGTGTTCAGAGTTCAAGACTCCGCTGCCGCCGTCTCTAACCGTTATGTACACATCTTATGTACGCTAGTGCCTGCCGCTTGGTTGGACTTCTTCCTACATCGACGAGGACTAATAACTCCACGCTTCCGCTCTGTCAGTCCTCCCGTCAGGTGAGCGACTGCTACATTGGTATCGAGCGTCAAGTTCGATCCTCCTTGACGCGATGCGCTACAATAAGGCCGCGCAAAAGCGTTTGACTAAATTCCTTAAGCTTCGAAAATCGTATGAAAGGTATCGCGAAGCATCCCTTCAGGAACAGGACCCTACTGCGACCGAGGCCACTGATTCCGACAACGAAGACGAACGCCCTTTGGCTATTCCCAATAAGGAACATCATGTTCATAATATTCCTGTTAATTGTACACAGATGGATGTTGATTCTCCGGCGGAATCGCCATCGGATACCGCGCAGCGCGCCTCGCCTTCTATGGGCGGGCTTCCGGCGCGTAGGCCAGCGCAGGCTGCCGCAGCCGCGCAGGTCCAGGAAATGCTTCGCGCGGCTCGCGACAATCAAGTCCCCGCGCTTCAAGCGGAATTATCTTCTTTTAAGGGAGAGGTTCACGGCATTCTCGCCGAATACGGCGAGCGCTTGGGCGAAATAACCTCCGCCCTGAAGGATGTCCAGGCGCAGCTTCGGGATTTGTCACCTACATCGCCGCCTCCGAGTACGTCGGACACTAGGCGTAAGACGATAATTATTGATGGCATCTGCGAGACGCTGGACAGCAATCTGGCCGCATTTCTTGACGTGGATATGCTGCAGAATTGCGCTTTTCAGGCGCTTCTGCAGCGCCACCTTACTCCCGAAGTCCGCTTGGATGAGGTCAAGCAGCTCTGGAGCGAGGGCGTCGCGAAGCAAGCCGGTGGTCCTTCCGGCTCGGCGGCCCCTCCTTCTAAGTCTGCCCGTCCCTCAGAGGTAAATAAGCGTATCCTTGCACCACCTCGTTTTAGTGGAAAGAAGGATTCGCAAATTACTAATACTAAGACATGGTTCACGCTTCTTATGCAATATTTTGACTTGTCGCAAATGGACCCGCTTGAGCACTTTATGTTTTGGCTTACTGGCAAGGCTCAGGAGTGGGCCGCAGATCTTTTCCTTAAGCACAAGTCCGGCGCGCAACCACTTACCCGCGATTTGTTGCGTAATAAATTCCTGTTACAACATGGGGATGCGAAGCGCGACACCGCGATGGCCGCACGCGATCGTTTGCACGCGCACGAGTACGATATGAAAATAGACGAGTCCGTACCGGAGTATACGCAGCGCTTTTACGATATTGTTCGCGAAGCGAATGATATGAGTGTTGCGGATCAAATCTCTTGGTATATTAAGGGCTTAGTTCCTGCGCTGCGCGGTCGCTGCGCTACGGACGATGAGGGCAAAGACTGGCAGGATTTAGAAAAGCTAATCCTGTATGCTAGCGGTCAGGAGGTTCGGTGGAAAGCCGGAAAGGACAAAGCACAGCTTGCTGTAGTTACTACGCAAGCTGGCCCGTCTAAGATAACTTCCTTTCGCCCTAAGCAAACTTGTTGAGATATAGGCGAGTGGAACTGTGTAGGTAAAGCCAACCTTAACCGTTACAGGTATCACAGGACAAGCTCCCAGACAGAAATCATCTCCTATATACCAAATATTCCATCTTATCTGTCGTACAGCCGTTAGTGTTCTGGCCGGAAGTCAACACTCCCCCTCGGACGGAACACTCGGGCGAATCCAACTCAACGAACACCCAGCCCTTCTCGAAACTGCACGAACTTCCCTTCCGGTAACGGCTTCGTGAGGATATCCGCTACCATACTGGTAGTGGGACAGTACTCAAACTTCACCTGCCCCATAGATACCCTCTCACGCACAAAGTGATGGATCACATCGATGTGCTTCGCGCGTTCCGAAACAATCGGATTCTTTATCAGACTTAATGCTCCCTGGTTGTCACCCCAGATACGCATCACGTCGACCTCACACCCAAACTCGGGCAGAAGTTTCCTCAGCCAGAGCGCTTCGCGAGTAGCTAAGGACGCCGCCATATACTCGGCCTCCACAGTCGATGCTGCTACAGTCGGTTGCAACCGACTCTTCCAGCTGACGGCTCCACCGCCAAGGATAAAGGCATATCCAGTTGTCGAACGGTGGTTGTCTCGGTCCACTGCCCAGTCCGCATCGGCATAACCCTCAATTGCCTTGCTGTCCCTGGCAAAACATAAACCGAAACTCGCAGTCCCTTTCAGATATCTCAGGATATCCTTAGCAGCCTCCCAGTGAGCCTTCGCCGGCTCAGACATATACCGTGCCAACTTAAACACAGCATGCGCGATATCAGGATGCGTGCACACTGCCAGATACATCAAACCACCAATCAACTCTCGGTAGCGCGTTGCATCCAACAATACCTGATCGATATCACTAGTACGGTTCAGAACTAGACTTGGCGTCATAGGAACCGACTTAGGTACTGCATCCTCCATCCCGAACTTGGCCAACAATTCGGCCGTATATCGCTGCTGCGATATTTTGACCTCGCCTAGCTCCTTGCTCCGACTGATTTCCATACCCAAAAAGAACGACACCTCCCCCAAATCACGGAGGTCAAATTCAGCCTTCAACTCTTGCTTTATACGGGCTACTTCCTCGCTTTTGTTGCTAGCAAGTCGTCAACGTGAGCGTATAGCCACACAACAAATGACTGTTCTTCCAGCGTAAAGAAGCTGGGATCCGCATCAGAAACCTTGAAACCAATAGCCTCCAGCGTTT
>NW_003307626.1:178689-184076 GCF_000143455.1 Volvox carteri f. nagariensis
CCAGGAATGTACGCAACGTCACCTGATTGCTACCAGGCGCGAATACCTCGTTGAAATCAACACCTTCCTTCTGCTTATAGCCCTTTGCTACCAACCGGGCTTTGTATCGTTCCACTTGTCCGTCTACACCCCGCTTCACGTCGTACACCCACTTCACCGGAATCGGTTTCACCCCAGGCGGCGGTACCTTCAGCTCCCACGTATCTAATGCGTGGATAGATCCGATTTCTTCAGCCATCGCCTCCTGCCATTTGTCCCGTTCCGGAGAGGCCATCGCCTCTTCGTAGGTGCTCGGGATGTTGACGTCCGATACATTAACAGCAAGGTTGAGTCGTTGGGGCGGATGACGGTCACGTTGGGGATAACGGTGTTGTGTAGAGGCAGCTGCACCAGCTTTATCCTCCCCCTCAGCTGCCTTACCGACAGCTTTAGGTTTCCCCTTAGTGGTCCCGCTGGTAGTCTTAGGCTTCCCTTTGGCGGAATCGGCTGCATTGCCGGTAGCCGTAGGTTCCTCCTCAGGTGCCTCAGGTGCTGCGCCAACTACCATAGGCTCCCCCTCATTCAACTCAGCTGAATCTCCAATCGCCGCGTTCCCCTGACTATCCTCTACGGCCTCACTTGGACTAAACTGCTCCCCCTGCCGGGGAGGGGCTACAGTCTTGAAACTACTGCTAGCCACATCGTCCTCATCATCACTATCGCTTCCGCTGCCGCTACTTTCACTATCATTCGTAGGCAGCGTGCGGGACGTTGGCGTCTCCTCAAAGAGCATGCTCCTGCTCACTACGATGCGCTTAGACCCGTCTAATAATATCTGGTATCCTTTACAGTTGCGCTCGTAGCCCACCAAGACACCCTTCTGGCTCGTTGCATCGAGCTTATTGCGGTGCCTCCTCTCGACATGCACCCACGCAGTACACCCAAACACGCGCAAATCAGAGACATCTGGCTTCACACGGTGGAAAACTTCAAAGGGCGTTATCTGCTTGCCCGACACAGGCGAACAATTGTGCAGGGCACATGCAGTGGTAATAGCTTCGGCCCATAATTCATGCGGCAATCCTGAGTCTTGCAACATCGCGCGGGTCTTCTCCAGGAGTGTGCGGTTCAGCCTCTCAGCGCGGCCATTTTGCTCAGGAGTGTACGGCACGGACGTGTCGTGCTGGACCCCCTTACCCTTAAGGTACTGTCCTAAAGCCTTATTCAAATACTCCCCACCGCGATCCGACTGAACTGCTAGCAGCTTCTTGCCCGATTGGGTCTCTAACAGCTGCAATACTTCCTGGGCCGCTTCCGGAACTTCTCCCTTCGTCCCTACACAGCGCACCACTGCAAAACTCGAATGCTCATCCAGAAACGTGGCGACATACCTTGACCCGCCCATAGACGGAACAGGCATCTCACACACATCCATATGCACTCGCTGCAAAACACGGTTTGCTGCATTCCCAGACGGAGGAAAAGACGCGCGGGTATGCTTGGCCTTCACACACGGCTCACAGATACTCTTCTCCTTCACCTTCTCCCGGATTTCAGCCGCACTCAGGCCCATACCAGTGACCATTTCATCAGACACGAGCTTCTCTAAATTACCGTACCCTATGTGCCCGAACCGACGATGCCAAAGTCCCGCAGATTCGGACAAGACCGCCAGGGTTTGAACGCACTCCCCCTGGCCCAACCGGGTCGCCTTTAGGTAGTAATGGGTGCCTACTCGCACACACGGGATTTGCTCCCCGTACTCCCACTCCAGGCTTGCGTACTTCCTCATCCGCGGAGAAAGCATTTTAGGGTGAATCGGGAATCGGCTGACAAGACGTTTCGGCTGCCTAACCACAGCAACCGGCCCATGAAAATCCACGTGGTAACCCTTCAGACCTAGTTCGCCTACCGAAATCAGCTTGTGACCTAGTCCCGGCGCATGATACACATTCTTTAGGGTAATCTTAATCTTGCCATTCTCTCCCTCTGCTTCTAGCAGGACGGTACCCACTCCAACCGTCTTGCAAATCGCACCCGCCACACCTTCTAGGACTATGCCGTCCGTGAGCGGTACGTACTCGCTGAAGTCCGACCGGTCGTCCGTAACATGGACGGCCGCTGCCGAGTCCATTTTCCAAGCCAGCTTGGCGAGCGACTTCTCAGCTGTTGCCTGGATTTCCGCGGCTTCGGAGGTGGTGGAGGTGGTTAGGGCCATTACCAGCTGCTTGCTGCGTCGGTTGTTGCCCTTGTTGTTGCCCCTTGTGACGAGCGGGCACTGAGACTTGATATGTCCAAGAACGCCACATTTATGGCACTTATGGGTTGCATAGGGGTTGATGGAAACGTCAGGCCCGCCAGAGCTGGTACTCGCCCTGACGTTGACATTTCCCTGGCCTTTACCAGCTCCACTACGGTAGTCGCCACCGAAGCCACGGTGGCCTACCCCACTGCTCCGGTTGCTAAACGCCAGGGCCTCGGCCTGGGCCCACTCTGCGTTGTTGTCACCTTGCATCCGCTCCGCCAGGAGTAGAGCGGCCTTGATTTCCGAAAGCTTCATGTCGCTCGGCGGCTTGGCAGCAAAAAGCATCTGCTGCATTTGGAATTTCTTATGCAAACCACCCAAGATGGCCAGGGCGAATTGGCATTCGTCGATCTTCGAGCCCACTGCGACCATTTGCTCACGCAGATCCTCTGCTTCCTCGAAGTAATCAACAACGGACTGGCCTGTCCGTTGCTTCAGGTTGCTAAATTTCTGCTTTATGAACAAGATGTTCGCTCCGATCTCAGAGACGCATTCGGCGCGGATCGCATCCCACGCTGCGGCAGAGTCGGCTGCTTGATCGATCAGCCTGTGAAAACGGGGCACCGTGTATTTCACCAGCTGCGATTTTGCCTTCATGGACTTGTCGGCGACGGCGCTCGGCAGGTCTTCTGCCTCGTCCCACAAATCCTTGCCGGCCAAACAGTACTTCATGGCCGTCCGCCAGCGAAAATAGTTGGCGTAGCTATCTAAACGCTCTACATCATTGTCCTTCCCCATACTTGTCCTATCTCTAAGCCAGAGAATTGCTAAGCCAGCAAGTTCGGACACAGTACTTAAGCAAAACGCTCGCTCGCTTGCCGCGGCGGCGCGGGGCTCATAACCTGTTGAGATATAGGCGAGTGGAACTGTGTAGGTAAAGCCAACCTTAACCGTTACAGGTATCACAGGACAAGCTCCCAGACAGAAATCATCTCCTATATACCAAATATTCCATCTTATCTGTCGTACAGCCGTTAGTGTTCTGGCCGGAAGTCAACAGCCCGCACAGTTGTTCTCCCAACCAGTAGACGTTGGAACGCGTTCGGACTTGCCGGGCATCCCTTGGCCATTACAGCTTTGGTATGACCCGCCGTCCAAATCGGTGCAGCTTAACAGCTTGGATAGCAATGGCCGCACTATGCTTTTTGATGCTCGCTTGTGTCAAACGGCGTGCAAAGTTCTTGCCGACTCCGGTGCCAATTGCGGCCGGGTTGCCGACGGCTTCATTTCTCTCGAAGCTGTCCGCAGAATGGCTCTTTCTGTCCGTCCTTGCACTATCTCTACTGTTCGCGTCGCGAATGGAACTCACGAGCTTATCAATGGCTCGATTACCGCTAAGCTCCGTATAGGCTCCTTTCATGAAACAGTCACACTACTTGTTTTAAAGCAAGGTGTCCCAGGCGTTGAAATTATTCTCGCTGATGACTGGTTGGAGCGCAAGAAAGCGAAAATGTGTTGGGAATCACACACGCTTACAGTACGGAAAGCTACCGGCGATACTGTTGTCCTGAGGCCTTCCTTTTGGTCTTCAGCAGACGACGACGATCACCTAGATGGGATTGCCATCATGAATTACGTTACCGCCACTCTCTATGCTGCGAGTACGGTGGAAACGATGTCAGCTAAAGCAGCTGCACGGAGGATTGCCAAAGGCGCACGAAGCTATTTAATGCTTGTGCAGTCTGAGCTCATTTCTGAATCCTCGGCGTCTGCGGAGTCACTTCCTCCCGACACCGACATAATCCCCGAAGCAACATTGCAAGGGTTGCTTGACGAATACAAGGACGTATTCGAAGAGCTCAAAGGCCTTCCTCCAGATCGCGAAGTAGGTCATACGATTCCACTAGTGGAAGGGGCTGTACCGCCCGCTAAACGATCGTACCGGTTGACTCAATTAGAGCGCCAAGAGGTCCATAAACAAGTCACCGAATTGTTGAGTAAGGGCTACATAGAACCCTCTACTTCTCCTTATGGTGCGCCCGTTATCTTTGTGGAAAAAGCTAACGGTCAGGGCCTTCGCATGGTGTTGGATTACCGTGCGTTAAACAAAATCACGATCAAGCGGCGGTATCCTATGCCAAACATCACCGACCTCTTCGATCAACTCCAAGGGGCTAAGATATTTAGTTCCCTGGACTTACAGCAGGGCTACAACCAAATTCGCATTACACCAGAGGATGTTGCGAAAACGGCCTTTATCGCTCCGGGAATGGGTCAATACCAGTTCAAAGTGCTGTGCTTTGGACTCACAAACGCCCCTGCTACGTTCCAAGCGGTGATGAATCGGATCTTCGCCGAACACATTGGCAAATTTGTGCTGGTGTACTTGGACGACATTTTGGTCTTCAGTAAGACCAAGGCCGAGCATGAACAACACCTAAGGGTGGTGTTGTCCTTGCTTAGAAAGCACGAATTCAAGGCAAAGATGTCTAAGTGTCAGTTCAACCGGACCGAACTGCACTTCCTGGGCCACGTAGTCAGCCGTGACGGCTTGAAAGTAGACGAGCGCAAAGTTAAAGTTGTTAAAGAATGGCCGGTACCAACCGACACCTCTAAACTGCGCGCGTTTCTTGGCTTAGCCAATTATTTTCGGAGGTTCATCCAGGGTTATTCCTCTCTCGTGGCCCCCCTCACAACCCTAACAAGTGCGAAAGTGCCCTTCCACTGGACAAAGGAGTGTGATACTGCCTTTCAGGGTGTGAAAGATGCCTTGACAAACGCACCAGTATTAAACCTCCCTGAGCTTGACAAACCCTTCGTAGTTTGGTCTGATGCGTCGCTGCATGGCACTGGCGCTGTCTTGTTACAAGACGACCGACCAGTTGCTTATACAAGTTCTAAATTCAGCAGCGCGGAATACAATTATTCCACCACAAATCAAGAATGCTTGGGCACAGTCCTGGCAATGGAAGAATGGCGTTGTTACTTGGAAGGTGCGAGTCATGTCACCCTAGTAACGGACCATCAACCTTTGGTCTATCTGCAAGAGCAGAAAAGCGCCGATAAACTTTCCAGAAGGCAAGCTCGATGGTTGGAACGATTGTCTCGATTCCAGTTCACTTTGGAGTACCGACCCGGACGGATTAATGTCGCAGACCCTATT
>NW_003307626.1:184126-185111 GCF_000143455.1 Volvox carteri f. nagariensis
CCGGTTGAATGGCGTTAACGGCCCGGTTGGGTTAACGGTCGGTTGGGTTAACGGCCAGTTGGGTTAACGATCAGTTGGGTTAACGGTCGGTTGGGTTAATGGGCCCCAAACGGTCGGTAACCGGCATGTTTATGCCATAGGGAGTATCCCGGTAGCGCGGGAAGCATCGTTCGCCAATATTAATTAAAGGCCTCTAACGCTGCAGGAAAATTGTAGTAGAAGATTTAGAACTATGTATGTATTTAGTTTTAGTGTTTGTTCCCGCTTTGAGGGCGTGAAATGCCGTGTCATTGTCCCTAATAAGTCATTGTCCCGGCATTTCAATTGTCGCCCATAAGCATGAACCAGGCCACCAACTCACAAGCTTACATGCAACAACTAAAACCAGGCAATACTAGCTACGCAAGCTATGCTAGGACAAACTTTTGAGACAAGGCATCCTCCAATTGGCATGCGGTAAATTGACTTAGATTGTTTAAGCAGCCCCTCGCAGAAATGTGTCCGGTCGTACTTCGCGAGAAAACAGTTCGTACATCGTCCAAAAAAAGCCAGGAGCGAATTTTGCCGCGCAGATGTGCGCGTGCGATTCGCAAAATGCGCCTGTACAAGTGTATATAAATTTTTTGGAGGTGCGCCAGCGCATTGCGCAGGTGGTCTTGCTGGCCATAGTCGCACGCGGCATGCAGGCTGGACTATTGCGTGGCTGCTTTGCAGTAACTGAAAGCACCGAAAGCCAACGTCGTAGCTTGCAACACTGGGCTCGTGAAACTGCCGCGGGAAGATGAAGCGTTCGGCGAAGGAGCAGTTGTGTGCAAGCCATAAGGCGCCTGCTTTCGGTAGCGCAGCGCATAATGCACATGGTTCCGACTAAAGTCAACTTACATTCTTTCGAAATAAATAATAACAACGGAGAATTAGGTAAACATAAGAATCGCGAAAGTCGTTCAGAACCTTGCAAGTAAAATGGATGCCGCTGAGGGCTTGG
>NW_003307626.1:185161-188239 GCF_000143455.1 Volvox carteri f. nagariensis
TTTGGAGTACCGACCCGGACGGATTAATGTCGCAGACCCTATTACAGGGTGTTTCCACTTGTCCGAACACTATCTCCGGTACACTATGTGCTAGTGTGGACTTAGTGTGACGGTGTTTCCACTAGCGGCACTAAGGAGCGCCGAAACCAAAATTGTTTTCGTATTTTGAACGTTTTAGCGCCAGGGATTAATTGCTGATAATTGTCAAGGTCTGTAAGAATTCGCGTATTTAAGATCCGCTGCGGCGCAGCCTGCGTCATGATGTCCGCCATGAAGTCCGCATGGTGCATTGGCAACGGCCGGCCAGCGAAGGAAGGCAAACGAGCAGTATATGCTTGCTGAACGTTATTGAAGGAGGGCTCCATTGCAAAATGGCGGTGTTCTGAGGCTGTCGGTGTTGGGCGTGCGCAAGTCAACGCGGCGTTTGCAGGAAGGAAAAAAGATAGCTGCTTACGTCTAAAGTCCATGGTCAGAAGGGACAATCCAGCTCATAAAAGTTGCCCGCCAAATAGTTAGTGCTAGGTACTAAAGTTAATGGCAGGTCTGAGGTCCAATTAACTTTAGTGTGCGCTAGTGTGGACTTAGTGTACGGGGTGTTTCCACTAGGCCTTACGGTTCTCCGCCAGGAGTGCCCCAACCTCCAATTTGTTTGATGAATATTTTCTACTATCATTAGTAGTATCAATATATGCATTTAGAACGGCGAGAAACGAGTCCAGGACGAAGAACATTCAAACTTAGTGTTAGTGTTCGGCCAAGTGGAAACACCCTGTTAGTCGGGTTCACGACACGGTGCTTAATGTGCTTACGGCCTCGCTGGCGGACAGCGACTTGGGACACCGAATCAAAAGCGGGTACGACGGTGATCCAAACCTTGCTAAATCAAGAGTAGCCAAGCTGCAGTTAAAACGAAGGAATGAGTTCTGGTATCGAGAAAACCAGATCTATGTCCCTCACAACGCTGAACTGCGAAGAGCCATCTTGACCGAGTATCATGATGTCCCTTACTGTAAGGACGTTAGGCCCATTGGCCGCTCGTCCGAATCAAGTATTCTCTAACTAACGCCAAAGGCGTTCCTTGTACGATAGGGCCTTATGGCACTAGCGTCCAACTCAGTTAAAATACTGATCTTTACCTAAAAACGGTATTCTTCAATACCACCAAATTGTGGACTTCTAACTCCTTGAGTTAGTTAGCATACGACGCGGTACCCTATAGGGACCTAGCATCGCTACACTTACGCAGGCCACCGCGGTATAGACCGCACCAAACAAGCGATCGCACAATCATATTGGTGGCCAGGGCTTGACTCTGATGTTAAAGAACACGTCAAATCATGTCCCCAATGTCAGCGTAACAAACCAACAAATGCTAAGCCGGGTGGATTACTGCAGCCCCTTCCCATTCCAACGGAGGTGTGGGAAAGCGTGACAATGGATTTGGTTACGCAGCTACCGACATCCCGCAATGGGCACGATGCGATTGTAGTGTTCGTGGACCGGCTGAGCAAAATGGCGCACTTTGCTCCCACACACACAACCGCTACAGCTGAAGATGTAGCCCGCCTCTTTGTGGCTACCGTCTTCAGGCAGCACGGCCTTCCAAAGAACATTATTTCAGACCGGGACTCTCGCTTCACAAGTAATTTCTGGAAGGAAACATTTCGCCTGTTGGGCACCCACCTCTATTTGAGCACAGCTTTTCACCCGCAAACAGACGGGCAAACCGAACGCATGAATCGCGTTCTGGAAGAGACACTCAGGCACTACATATCACCCACTCAGGATGATTGGGATGAGCATTTGCCACTGATTGAGTTTGCCATAAACAACTCAAAACAGAAGGCAACGGGGACAACTCCGTTTTCCCTGAACGGTGTTCGACAACCACGTGTGCCGGTTGACCTTCACCTCAAAACCAAGGTGCCTGCCGCTCAGAAGCAAGAAGCGATGCTTCGTGAGCGTATAAGCAAAGCTAAAAAGTGTCTCTTGGCTGCGCAACAAGTCCAAAAGGACGACGCCGACATGCATAGGCGTCCGGTGCGTTACGAGGTTGGGCAGAAAGTGCTGTTATCTACTAAAAATATTACATTAAAAACCCCTGGAACCAAGAAGCTGATGCCTAAGTTCATCGGCCCATACACGGTTGTCGCTCGCGTGGGTGAAGCTGCGGTAAAACTGGACTTACCGGCGGCCTCCCGCCTACACCCGGTCTTCCACGTCTCTTTGTTAAAATTGTACAAAGAAGACGTAAAGCGACAGCCGCCGGCGCCACTCGTCATTGAGGGTGAGCCGTATTTTATGGTCGAAGCTATTGTCGACCATCGTGATGTTTCAGTCCGAGGGGGACGTGGAAAAACACGTCGAGAGTATTTGATTAAATGGGAAGGTTACGACTCTAGTCATAATACCTATGAACCAGAGGAATCCCTTCGCCAGTCTACCCCCTTGGCTGAATCCATCGACGAATATGAACGCAAACTGGCGTCTAAGAAACACCCTCAAGCCCCGGAAAAACCCAAGGGACGGAAATCTTCTAAGAAGAAGTGACGCTCCCGGGACGGTTCGCTTCAGAGGGGGGAGACTGTAGCAAGCTACATTTCCCTTAGAATATTTTAACGATTACTTTTAACAATAACTGTTAATTTGTTAAACGTTCTGACTCAAGTTTCGTACATGTTCCGAGTTTCGTCACATGTCGCGAACTGGGCAGCTGTTAGTAAGCGAATCTAACGGGATGGGGCCCCGAGCCCCACCAACATTATCCTAGTACGGCAAGGTCCGTAGTAGAGATTATCCGGCAGGTAGGCCGAGATATAAGCTACCCGGGCGGGGTGTTCTGGCCAGACACTGACGTATCACATTACTAGGTGTTCGGAGTTCAAGACTCCGCTGCCGCCGTCTCTAACCGTTACGTACACATCTTATGTACGCTAGTGCCTGCCGCTTGGTTGGACTTCTTCCTACATCGACGAGGACTAATAACTCCACGCTTCCGCTCTGTCAGTCCTCCCGTCAGGTGAGCGACTGCTACATTCCATCTCACCTCCCTGAGTGAAACCCATTCCCCCTCCCTGT
>NW_003307626.1:188289-189221 GCF_000143455.1 Volvox carteri f. nagariensis
ACATGACAATTAGGGCAGGCACGTCAATGGCGGAGGCGAAAATACACGCCCCCCTCCCCCAACCAGCCCCAGCCACCCTCTACAGCATCAGGAACAAGAACGAGGGCAACGGGTAACGATTCCACAACGAAACACACAACCGTGGCACAGATGTGGCCCACCACTACCTGCCTACATCAAACAAATCTGCCGTACTCCGATAGCCATATCAGAGTACGACAGCGTCTTGATGCCCCACGTAAAACACATAAGAGCCCCGACCCTCGCCCCCATCTTACCTCCATTCCCGGCTGGACGTTGGCCCCATCTTCCGAGGCCTGCTGCACGTGCAGCACATGGATGGGAACATGACAATTAGGGCAGGCACGTCAATGGCGGAGGCGAAACATACACGCCCCCCTCCCCCAACCAGCCCCAGCCACCCTCCATAGCATCAGGAACAAGAACGAGGGCAACGGGTAACGATTCCACAACGAAACACACAACCGTGGCACAGATGTGGCCCACCACTACCTGCCTACATCAAATGAATCTGCCGTACTCCGATAGCCATATCAGAGTACGACAGCGTCTTGATGCCCCACGTAAAACACATAAGAGCCCCGACCCTCGCCCCCATCTTACCTCCATTCCCGGCTGGACGTTGGCCCCATCTTCCGAGGCCTGCTGCACGTGCAGCACATGGATGGGAACATGACAATTAGGGCAGGCACGTCAATGGCGGAGGCGAAACATACACGCCCCCCTCCCCCAACCAGCCCCAGCCACCCTCCATAGCATCAGGAACAAGAACGAGGGCAACGGGTAACGATTCCACAACGAAACACACAACCGTGGCACAGATGTGGCCCACCACTACCTGCCTACATCAAATGAATCTGCCGTACTCCGATAGCCATATCGGAGTACGACAGCGTCTTGATGCCCCACGT
>NW_003307626.1:191643-193397 GCF_000143455.1 Volvox carteri f. nagariensis
CAGCGCGCTCCGGACACAACTAGTGCGGTTATTTTGGTGCCCAAGTGTGCCCACCTAGAAAAGGAATTTCAAACACGCGGTTGGACCTTACTCAAAGAGTTTACAAAAAACTCCAATATCTTCTCCGAACCTAAACCCGGAGGTGGTCGCACCAGGTCCCCAAACTGCAGCGGCGAGTTTCAAGCATGGCTCGACCCCTGCCAGGAAAAGTCCAAGTGTTCTGCACTAGAACCTCTGACTGAAAACACCGCGCCACTACTACCGTGCAACTTTACTAGCACAAAAGCTGTCGCCTTAGTCGACTCAGGTGCTTCGCACGTTTTCATATCCGCCACACTTGTGCAAAAACGGGGTTTACAGCCCCTCACTAGCCACGTAGCTACTTGCATGCTAGGAGACGGCGCAAATAGCGCCCGCCTCCAAGGTCAGGTGCATACGTCGCTCCGTATCCACGGATTCCGCTGCAAAATCGTAGCGCAAGTTATCCCTAATTATCCACCTCACTCAAGGCGCCCCGAGGACGGGTTCGCATTCAAGAGGGGGGGAATGTAACGCCGCTAAGGCGGCCCTTGGCTCACCGGGCCAACGGTATCGTACCAACGGTACATCCAAGAACTATTCATAATCTTCCAATACCAAACGGTATTTATCAATACCACCTTTTATCGTTGGATAATTTCCTTTTTCGCAACTGCTTGCCAACTGCAAGCTTTGTTACATCGTCGGTCGTAATTTTGTTCAGTAAACCTGACAAGGTTTCAAATGATTTCAGCCGACTTTCGGATATTGTGGCATGGACCCACTACATTGGCGGACCTGGTCGACCAGGTCGATCGACGTCGGCCTCGGGTAACCTTGCCTATGTACTTATTTGTTCATCAACTATATTCTACTTTGTGCTGGAACAATCGGCGTTCCTTTGGGCCATGACCATGACTACCAATGGTCATGTTACATCGGAGCACCAAAACAAGTGGCAAACACCCTAAGTAACCTAAATTTCACTTATGATAAGTTCACCGGCTATATTCATGTTTCCCAATGTGCTTTCAGGGCTGCACGTCAAAAGTAACCTCGTCCAGACAACCGTCCCTTAGCTGCTGAGCCTTGGGCGCTACACGTCTCTGGACTGCCAAATGGCCGTAGGTAAAGAGCAAATCGTAAGGACAAATAATGCCTCCCTACACTCATATTTGATGGCAAACACGTTAACTAACCTCGTCATAACATTTCACACACTCAGCGCGCATATCTGTGCCTAATTATGACACTTTCAAGGTTGCACATTTATCAAGCTTCTAGCTGGCGAGTAACCTGTCCAGACAACTGCCCCGTAGCTACTGAGCCTGACGAGTTACACGTCTCCGGACTGCCATAGGGAGGACTTCACTTTCAGCATGTTCTTGATCCTAACCGCTTTCAAGGCCTGTTAGCTTCCCCAAACCCTAACAGCTGTCAACAATTGAAAATTTCTCTGGATGAACTGCCCATAGTGTAACATCCTGATGGGGTGTCACGCTGTGGGTGGCTTGTCCCAGGAAAGGACGAGCACTGGCACCAGGGGCCCTGACTGGGCCGAAGCACAGTGCAGGGGTGGGCGCGCGGCTCTACATCCCACTCTGGGAAAAGGGGGGTCATTTTACCCGTAATTTTGGGTCAATCCACCCGTAATTTGACAGAAATTACGGGTCCGTAACACGTTACGGGTCCCGTAATTTGAGCACAAGGATACAGGTGAACATTTACGGGTGAAG
>NW_003307626.1:193447-195397 GCF_000143455.1 Volvox carteri f. nagariensis
TTACCCGTTGCCCTCTTCCTTGTTCCTGATGCTATGGAGGGTGGCTGGGGCTGGTTGGGGGAGGGGGGCGTGTATGTTTCGCCACCGTCATTGACGTGCCTGCCCTAATTCTCATGTTCCCATCCACGTCCTGCACGTGCAGCAGGCCTCGGAAGATGGGGCCGACGTCCAGCCGGGAATGGAGGTAAGATGGGGGCGAGGGTCGGGGCTCTTATGTGTTTTACGTGGGGCATCAAAACGCTGTCGTACTCCGATATGGCTATCGGAATACGGCAGATTTGTTTGATGCAGGCAGGTAGTTGTGGGGCACAGCTGTGCCAGGGTTGTTTTTCTTTGTGGATTCGTTACCCCTTGCCCTCTTTCTTGTTCCTGATGCTATCGAGGGTGGCTGGGGCTGGTTGGGGGAGGGGTGTGTGTATGTTTCGCCTCCGTCATTGACGTGCCTGCCCTAATTGACGTGCCTGCCCTAATTGACGTGCCTGCCGTCATTGACGTGCCTGCCCTAATTCTCATGTTCCCATCCATGTCCTGCACGTGCAGCAGGCCTCGGAAGATGGGGCCGACGTCCAGCCGGGAATGGAGGTAAGATGGGGGTAAGGGTCAGGGCTCTTATGTGTTTTACGTGGGGCATCAAAACACTGTCGTACTCCGATATGGCTATCGGAGTACGGCAGATTTGTTTGATGCAGGCAGGTAGTTGTGGGGCACAGCTGTGCCAGGGTTGTTTTTCTTTGTGGATTCGTTACCCCTTGCCCTCTTTCTTGTTCCTGATGCTATCGAGGGTGGCTGGGGCTGATTGGGGGAGGGGTGTGTGTATGTTTCGCCTCCGTCATTGACATGCCTGCCCTAATTGACGTGCCTGCCCTAATCCTCATGTTCCCATCCACGTGCTGCACCTGCAGCAGGCCTCGGAAGATGGGGCCGACGTCCAGCCGGGAATGGAGGTAAGATGGGGGTAAGGGTCGGGGCTCTTGTGTGTTTTAGGTGGGGCATCAAAACGCTGTCGTACTCCGATATGGCTATCGGAGTACGGCAGATTTGTTTGATGTAGGCAGGTAGTTGTGGGGCACAGCTGTGCCAGGGTTGTGTGTTTCGTTGTGGATTCGTTACCCGTTGCCCTCTTTCTTGTTCCTGATGCTATGGAGGGTGGCTGGGTCTGGTTGGGGGAGGGGGGCGTGTATGTTTCGCCTCCGTCATTGACGTGCCTGCCCTAATTCTCATGTTCCCATCCACGTGCTGCACGTGCAGCAGGCCTCGGAAGATGGGGCCGACATCCAGCCGGGAATGGAGGTAAGATGGGGGCGAGGGTCGGGGCTCTTATCTGTTTTACATGGGGCATCAAAACGCTGTCGTACTTCGATATGGCTGTCAGAGTACGGCAGATTTGTTTGATGTAGGCAGGTAGTGGTGGGGCACATCTGTGCCATGGTTGTGTGTTTCGTTGTGGAATCTTTAGCCATGTCATGATGATAACACTACATGCTAGGAAGTGTGGCTGGGGCTGGTTGGAGGAGTTGGGATTGTATGTGTCAGCACTGTCTTTGCAGTGCCTGCTTTAATTCTCATGCTCTCATACATGTGCAGCAAGTGCAGCCAACCTCCGATAGTGGGGCTGCAGCCGAAGTTTTAATTTAGGAGGGTGGTGACAAGGAGGGGGAATGGGTTTCACTCAGGGAGGTGAGATGGGAGGGTTGGGGCTCCAGGTGTTGTATCCTGTAAGCTTACTGTTAAGCTCTAGGCTCTGTTGCCTAACTGTCATATGCCGGTCTGTCCACCCTACTGCCGCACTGCTGCAGAAGTCCATACTGGCGTCTGGGCAGGGGCTTTACCTGTCTAAAGCTGGAACCTGCCTTCCTGGATGTCTGCTTCACGAGGCGAGAGTAGTTCCTGCGAACTATGGTCAACATCTAACCACCCAGCCGTACTGGAACTTATTGGCATGAGGCCCAA
>NW_003307626.1:195447-196452 GCF_000143455.1 Volvox carteri f. nagariensis
CCTGAGCCATCGTCACCAACCCTGCCGTCAACCGAGCCACCCGCCGTTGCTCCTTCTACCATCACCATCCACGGCGCCGTCCCTGCCGCCGTCGGCATATGCATCCCCGCCGTTGCCCGAGCTACCGTCGCCATATGCATCCCTGCCGTCACCGCTGCCGCCATCACCTCTGCCACCGTCGCCAACCCCGCCATCGCCCTAGCAACCCGACGTCACCCCTTCCAACATCACCGTCACCGCCGTCGCCCCTCCAACAGCTGCCAACCCCACCGGTGCCTGAGCCATCGTCACCAACCCTGCCGTCAACCGAGCCACCCGCCGTTGCTCCTTCTACCATCACCATCCACGGCGCCGTCCCTGCCGCCGTCGGCATATGCATCCCCGCCGTTGCCCGAGCTACCGTCGCCATATGCATCCCTGCCATCACCGCTGCCGCCATCACCTCTGCCACCGTCGCCAACCCCGCCATCGCCCTAGCAACCCGACGTCACCCCTTCCAACATCACCGTCACCGCCGTCGCCCCTCCAACAGCTGCCAACCCCACCGGTGCCTGAGCCATCGTCACCAACCCTGCCGTCAACCGAGCCACCCGCCGTTGCTCCTTCTACCATCACCATCCACGGCGCCGTCCCTGCCGCCGTCGGCATATGCATCCCCGCCGTTGCCCGAGCTACCGTCGCCATATGCATCCCTGCCATCACCGCTGCCGCCATCACTTCTGCCACCGTCGCCAACCCCGCCATCGCCCTAGCAACCCGACGTCACCCCTTCCAACATCACCGTCACCGCCGTCGCCCCTCCAACAGCTGCCAACCCCACCGGTGCCTGAGCCATCGTCACCAACCCTGCCGTCAACCGAGCCACCCGCCGTTGCTCCTTCTACCATCACCATCCACGGCGCCGTCCCTGCCGCCGTCGGCATATGCATCCCCGCCGTTGCCCGAGCTACCGTCGCCATATGCATCCCTGCCGTCACCGCTGCCGCCATCACCTCTGCCACCGTC
>NW_003307626.1:199787-201462 GCF_000143455.1 Volvox carteri f. nagariensis
CGAATGAGCACGGAATGAAAAAAGACGAACTCCCAACGAAGGTATTCCCGGGAAATCGAAGGGAGACCGGTTCCCAGAGTGCGGGGTCCACTGTAACAACCGCATTCTGCTTCGGGCTGCGAGGTGAGGGGAAGTCAAACTCGAAAGCCATGGAAAGCTATCTTCGCGCTCTAATTTATCTGAATTTTCTCCTTTGGCCAATCGATAAAGAGTTGATGTAGCTTTTGAACGTAACTTTATCGAGCAAGACATGACAGACAGACTGACTGATTGCAGCAGTGAACACCGGGGGCATGGCCCCCGGCGCGAAGCGCCATTCGGGGGGCCTCACCCCAAAAAGACTGCCGAAACTCTGGTAGCCTGTGCGGGCCACAGCATGCGCAGGGCTAGAAGACTCTGCCACAATCGCACGCGACGAGCTTGTCCAAATGTCACGGAGCTTTACAGGATAAGTGTCTCGAAACCTGGGCTCGCTCAGTCGCAAATGCCGCAAACTTCCCGAATGAAATTCGATTACACTAAGACATTCGTCTAGTGTGTTGTGATCGTTGTGTTCCACTCTCGCCACCCAGGCATCATGACCCAGCAGGTCAGTGTCAGTGCTCTTGTTGGCGCTGCGGATAACCACCCTGAAAGTGGGGAGGGGGGAGAAGATGGGGGAGGAGATGGGGGAAGAAGGAGGTGATTTTTTCCCAACTCGACTCTTTCAAGAGCCCCAGGTTGGACACTGGTTTGTTTCTTGGCGCCCATTAGTTTGAGAAGCCATGAGTCGTCGCTGTCAATGTAACTAAGAGATTCAGTTTGATTGTCCGACAAGTTCACAATGTTGATAAGCGGATATGTAAAAATGCGTATAGATCTAAAGGAGTTTCAGTGCGCGGGCGCACGGGCCGCCTTGCGGTTTCAACCAGCAAAAAATATAAAGAACGTTTTGATGTAGTCTTTGCGATTCCGAATTGAGCCAGCTCACCCTTTGTGTGTCATCTGAGTTGGTTGCACTTGCATGTTGCATCGCACAAGCAGCTGTGGTGGCGCCCTTTCAGATTCGCTTCAGCGGGTCGCCAGCATTCCATGAAACGTATTAAAATCCTAAGGAAAAATTGTTTTGTGCTGTCAAATGGAAGGCGGTACTAACGGTCAGCTCCAGGGTTGGAAACAATTTCCGGCTTGACTCCCGAAATTTCTTTCTGGTCAGAGCTTGCAATTGCAACGAGCAGAACACGAACTTCAACCTTTAGCTGTGTTAATTTCGCGTTCACCTAGTACTTGGGCTCGACGCAGATAAAGCAGAACCTGCGAGACGCTATGACGCCAGATGAGTGGAGGAAGCTTATGTGTGCTGCTGTTGCAGACGCTGGCCTGGGTTCTGTTGGGCTGGACGAAGATGACATAGATAAGCTCTGGGCAGCGAAGTACAACACCGCTGACCGTTTGCGGACTGCCAGACGGGAAGGGCTCGTCGACGCGCGTCTGGCGCCTGGCGTGGTGGATGCTATTATAGGTAAATCCTAAGCGCGATTCCTTCTCAACTCATACCTTGCCGAAGAGTCCGCGTTGCGTGTGCTCCGGCTACTATTGGTCGCTCTCAATTTGAAGACAAAACCAACTTAAGCAACCTGTGTGCGCACACATTGAACGGGGTTGGCCATTAGGCTGGTTGTTTTTTGGGGTACAT
>NW_003307626.1:201512-213575 GCF_000143455.1 Volvox carteri f. nagariensis
CACATGGGGATGCGAAGCGCGACACCGCGATGGCCGCACGCGATCGTTTGCACGCGCACGAGTACGATATGAAAATAGACGAGTCCGTACCGGAGTATACGCAGCGCTTTTACGATATTGTTCGCGAAGCGAATGATATGAGTGTTGCGGATCAAATCTCTTGGTATATTAAGGGCTTAGTTCCTGCGCTGCGCGGTCGCTGCGCTACGGACGATGAGGGCAAAGACTGGCAGGATTTAGAAAAGCTAATCCTGTATGCTAGCGGTCAGGAGGTTCGGTGGAAAGCCGGAAAGGACAAAGCACAGCTTGCTGTAGTTACTACGCAAGCTGGCCCGTCTAAGATAACTTCCTTTCGCCCTAAGCAAACTTGTTGAGATATAGGCGAGTGGAACTGTGTAGGTAAAGCCAACCTTAACCGTTACAGGTATCACAGGACAAGCTCCCAGACAGAAATCATCTCCTATATACCAAATATTCCATCTTATCTGTCGTACAGCCGTTAGTGTTCTGGCCGGAAGTCAACACTCCCCCTCGGACGGAACACTCGGGCGAATCCAACTCAACGAACACCCAGCCCTTCTCGAAACTGCACGAACTTCCCTTCCGGTAACGGCTTCGTGAGGATATCCGCTACCATACTGGTAGTGGGACAGTACTCAAACTTCACCTGCCCCATAGATACCCTCTCACGCACAAAGTGATGGATCACATCGATGTGCTTCGCGCGTTCCGAAACAATCGGATTCTTTATCAGACTTAATGCTCCCTGGTTGTCACCCCAGATACGCATCACGTCGACCTCACACCCAAACTCGGGCAGAAGTTTCCTCAGCCAGAGCGCTTCGCGAGTAGCTAAGGACGCCGCCATATACTCGGCCTCCACAGTCGATGCTGCTACAGTCGGTTGCAACCGACTCTTCCAGCTGACGGCTCCACCGCCAAGGATAAAGGCATATCCAGTTGTCGAACGGTGGTTGTCTCGGTCCACTGCCCAGTCCGCATCGGCATAACCCTCAATTGCCTTGCTGTCCCTGGCAAAACATAAACCGAAACTCGCAGTCCCTTTCAGATATCTCAGGATATCCTTAGCAGCCTCCCAGTGAGCCTTCGCCGGCTCAGACATATACCGTGCCAACTTAAACACAGCATGCGCGATATCAGGATGCGTGCACACTGCCAGATACATCAAACCACCAATCAACTCTCGGTAGCGCGTTGCATCCAACAATACCTGATCGATATCACTAGTACGGTTCAGAACTAGATTTGGCGTCATAGGAACCGACTTAGGAACTGCATCCTCCATCCCGAACTTGGCCAACAATTCGGCCGTATATCGCTGCTGCGAGATTTTGACCTCGCCTAACTCCTTGCTCCGACTGATTTCCATACCCAAAAAGAACGACACCTCCCCCAAATCACGGAGGTCAAACTCAGCCTTCAACTCTTGCTTTATACGGGCTATTTCCTCGCTTTTATTGCTCGCGACTAGCAAGTCGTCTACGTGAGCGTATAGCCACACAACAAATGACTGTTCTTCCAGCGTAAAGAAGCTGGGATCCGCATCAGAAACCTTAAAACCAATGGCCTCGAGCATTTCCCGCAACTTCTGGTGCCAAGCTCTGCCTGCCTGGCGTAAACCGTACAACGCTTTCCACAACAGACACTTCATACCTGCGCCACCCGTTTCAAAACCAGGCGGTTGGTCACAATAAATCACCTCCTCCAGCGTCCCGTTAAGGAACGCAGTGCGCACGTCTAGGTGGTGTACCTCAAATCCTTCAGCCGCGGCCTTCGCCAGGAATGTACGCAACGTCACCTGATTGCTACCAGGCGCGAATACCTCGTTGAAATCAACACCTTCCTTCTGCTTATAGCCCTTTGCTACCAACCGGGCTTTGTATCGTTCCACTTGTCCGTCTACACCCCGCTTCACGTCGTACACCCACTTCACCGGAATCGGTTTCACCCCAGGCGGCGGTACCTTCAGCTCCCACGTATCTAATGCGTGGATAGATCCGATTTCTTCAGCCATCGCCTCCTGCCATTTGTCCCGTTCCGGAGAGGCCATCGCCTCTTCGTAGGTGCTCGGGATGTTGACGTCCGATACATTAACAGCAAGGTTGAGTCGTTGGGGCGGATGACGGTCACGTTGGGGATAACGGTGTTGTGTAGAGGCAGCTGCACCAGCTTTATCCTCCCCCTCAGCTGCCTTACCGACAGCTTTAGGTTTCCCCTTAGTGGTCCCGCTGGTAGTCTTAGGCTTCCCTTTGGCGGAATCGGCTGCATTGCCGGTAGCCGTAGGTTCCTCCTCAGGTGCCTCAGGTGCTGCGCCAACTACCATAGGCTCCCCCTCATTCAACTCAGCTGAATCTCCAATCGCCGCGTTCCCCTGACTATCCTCTACGGCCTCACTTGGACTAAACTGCTCCCCCTGCCGGGGAGGGGCTACAGTCTTGAAACTACTGCTAGCCACATCGTCCTCATCATCACTATCGCTTCCGCTGCCGCTACTTTCACTATCATTCGTAGGCAGCGTGCGGGACGTTGGCGTCTCCTCAAAGAGCATGCTCCTGCTCACTACGATGCGCTTAGACCCGTCTAATAATATCTGGTATCCTTTACAGTTGCGCTCGTAGCCCACCAAGACACCCTTCTGGCTCGTTGCATCGAGCTTATTGCGGTGCCTCCTCTCGACATGCACCCACGCAGTACACCCAAACACGCGCAAATCAGAGACATCTGGCTTCACACGGTGGAAAACTTCAAAGGGCGTTATCTGCTTGCCCGACACAGGCGAACAATTGTGCAGGGCACATGCAGTGGTAATAGCTTCGGCCCATAATTCATGCGGCAATCCTGAGTCTTGCAACATCGCGCGGGTCTTCTCCAGGAGTGTGCGGTTCAGCCTCTCAGCGCGGCCATTTTGCTCAGGAGTGTACGGCACGGACGTGTCGTGCTGGACCCCCTTACCCTTAAGGTACTGTCCTAAAGCCTTATTCAAATACTCCCCACCGCGATCCGACTGAACTGCTAGCAGCTTCTTGCCCGATTGGGTCTCTAACAGCTGCAATACTTCCTGGGCCGCTTCCGGAACTTCTCCCTTCGTCCCTACACAGCGCACCACTGCAAAACTCGAATGCTCATCCAGAAACGTGGCGACATACCTTGACCCGCCCATAGACGGAACAGGCATCTCACACACATCCATATGCACTCGCTGCAAAACACGGTTTGCTGCATTCCCAGACGGAGGAAAAGACGCGCGGGTATGCTTGGCCTTCACACACGGCTCACAGATACTCTTCTCCTTCACCTTCTCCCGGATTTCAGCCGCACTCAGGCCCATACCAGTGACCATTTCATCAGACACGAGCTTCTCTAAATTACCGTACCCTATGTGCCCGAACCGACGATGCCAAAGTCCCGCAGATTCGGACAAGACCGCCAGGGTTTGAACGCACTCCCCCTGGCCCAACCGGGTCGCCTTTAGGTAGCAATGGGTGCCTACTCGCACACACGGGATTTGCTCCCCGTACTCCCACTCCAGGCTTGCGTACTTCCTCATCCGCGGAGAAAGCATTTTAGGGTGAACCGGGACTCGGCTGACAAGACGTTTCGGCTGCCTAACCACAGCAACCGGCCCACGAAAATCCACGTGGTAACCCTTCAGACCTAGTTCGCCTACCGAAATCAGCTTGTGACCTAGTCCCGGCGCATGATACACATTCTTTAGGGTAATCTTAATCTTGCCATTCTCTCCCTCTGCTTCTAGCAGGACGGTACCCACTCCAACCGTCTTGCAAATCGCACCCGCCACACCTTCTAGGACTATGCCGTCCGTGAGCGGTACGTACTCGCTGAAGTCCGACCGGTCGTCCGTAACATGGACGGCCGCTGCCGAGTCCATTTTCCAAGCCAGCTTGGCGAGCGACTTCTCAGCTGTTGCCTGGATTTCCGCGGCTTCGGAGGTAGTGGAGGTGGTTAGGGCCATTACCAGCTGCTTGCTGCGTCGGTTGTTGCCCTTGTTGTTGCCCCTTGTGATGAGCGGGCACTGAGACTTGATATGCCCAAGAACGCCACATTTATGGCACTTATGGGTTGCATAGGGGTTGATGGAAACGTCAGGCCCGCCAGAGCTGGTACTCGCCCCGACGTTGAAATTTCCCTGGCCTTTACCAGCTCCACTACGGTAGTCGCCACCGAAGCCACGGTGGCCTACCCCACTGCTCCGGTTGCTAAACGCCAGGGCCTCGGCCTGGGCCCACTCTGCGTTGTTGTCACCTTGCATCCGCTCCGCCAGGAGCAGAGCGGACTTGATTTCCGAAAGCTTCATGTCGCTCGGCGGCTTGGCAGCAAAAAGCATCTGCTGCATTTGGAATTTCTTATGCAAACCACCCAAGATGGCCAGGGCGAATTGGCAGTCGTCGATCTTCGAGCCCACTGCAACCATTTGCTCACGCAGATCCTCTGCTTCCTCGAAGTAATCAACAACGGACTGGCCTGTGCGTTGCTTCAGGTTGCTAAATTTCTGCTTTATGAGCAAGATGTTCGCTCCGATCTCAGAGACGCATTCGGCGCGGATCGCATCCCACGCTGCGGCAGAGTCGGCTGCTTGATCGATCAGCCTGTGAAAACGGGGCACCGTGTATTTCACCAGCTGCGATTTTGCCTTCATGGACTTGTCGGCGACGGCGCTTGGCAGGTCTGCTGCCTCGTCCCACAAGTCCTTGCCGGCCAAACAGTACTTCATGGCCGTCCGCCAGCGAAAATAGTTGGCGTAGCTATCTAAACGCTCTACATCATTATCCTTCCCCATACTTGTCCTATCTCTAAGCCAGAGAATTGCTAAGCCAGCAAGTTCGGACACAGTACTTAAGCAAAACGCTCGCTCGCTTGCCGCGGCGGCGCGGGGCTCATAACCTGTTGAGATATAGGCGAGTGGAACTGTGTAGGTAAAGCCAACCTTAACCGTTACAGGTATCACAGGACAAGCTCCCAGACAGAAATCATCTCCTATATACCAAATATTCCATCTTATCTGTCGTACAGCCGTTAGTGTTCTGGCCGGAAGTCAACAGCCCGCACAGTTGTTCTCCCAACCAGTAGACGTTGGAACGCGTTCGGACTTGCCGGGCATCCCTTGGCCATTACAGCTTTGGTATGACCCGCCGTCCAAATCGGTGCAGCTTAACAGCTTGGATAGCAATGGCCGCACTATGCTTTTTGATGCTCGCTTGTGTCAAACGGCGTGCAAAGTTCTTGCCGACTCCGGTGCCAATTGCGGCCGGGTTGCCGACGGCTTCATTTCTCTCGAAGCTGTCCGCAGAATGGCTCTTTCTGTCCGTCCTTGCACTATCTCTACTGTTCGCGTCGCGAATGGAACTCACGAGCTTATCAATGGCTCGATTACCGCTAAGCTCCGTATAGGCTCCTTTCATGAAACAGTCACACTACTTGTTTTAAAGCAAGGTGTCCCAGGCGTTGAAATTATTCTCGCTGATGACTGGTTGGAGCGCAAGAAAGCGAAAATGTGTTGGGAATCACACACGCTTACAGTACGGAAAGCTACCGGCGATACTGTTGTCCTGAGGCCTTCCTTTTGGTCTTCAGCAGACGACGACGATCACCTAGATGGGATTGCCATCATGAATTACGTTACCGCCACTCTCTATGCTGCGAGTACGGTGGAAACGATGTCAGCTAAAGCAGCTGCACGGAGGATTGCCAAAGGCGCACGAAGCTATTTAATGCTTGTGCAATCTGAGCTCATTTCTGAATCCTCGGCGTCTGCGGAGCCACTTCCTCCCGACACCGACATAATCCCCGAAGCAACATTGCAAGGGTTGCTTGACGAATACAAGGACGTATTCGAAGAGCTCAAAGGCCTTCCTCCAGATCGCGAAGTAGGTCATACGATTCCACTAGTGGAAGGGGCTGTACCGCCCGCTAAACGATCGTACCGGTTGACTCAATTAGAGCGCCAAGAGGTCCGTAAACAAGTCACCGAATTGTTGAGTAAGGGCTACATAGAACCCTCTCCTTCTCCTTATGGTGCACCCGTTATCTTTGTGGAAAAAGCTAACGGTCAGGGCCTTCGCATGGTCTTGGATTACCGTGCGTTAAACAAAATCACGATCAAGCGGCGGTATCCTATGCCAAACATTACTGACCTCTTCGATCAACTCCAAGGGGCTAAGATATTTAGTTCCCTGGACTTACAGCAGGGCTACAACCAAATTCGCATTACACCAGAGGATGTTGCGAAAACGGCCTTTATCGCTCCGGGAATGGGTCAATACCAGTTCAAAGTACTGTGCTTTGGACTCACAAACGCCCCTGCTACGTTCCAAGCGGTGATGAATCGGATCTTCGCCGAACACATTGGCAAATTTGTGCTGGTGTACTTGGACGACATTCTGGTCTTCAGTAAGACCAAGGCCGAGCATGAACAACACCTAAGGGTGGTGTTGTCCTTGCTTAGAAAGCACGCATTCAAGGCAAAGATGTCTAAGTGTCAGTTCAACCGGACCGAACTGCACTTCCTGGGCCACGTAGTCAGCCGTGATGGCTTGAAAGTAGACGAGCGCAAAGTTAAAGTTGTTAAAGAATGGCCGGTACCAACCGACACCTCTAAACTGCGCGCGTTTCTTGGCTTAGCCAATTATTTTCGGAGGTTCATCCAGGGTTATTCCTCTCTCGTGGCCCCCCTCACAACCCTAACAAGTGCGAAAGTGCCCTTCCACTGGACAAAGGAGTGTGATACTGCCTTTCAGGGTGTGAAAGATGCCTTGACAAACGCACCAGTATTAAAACTCCCTGAGCTTGACAAACCCTTCGTAGTTTGGTCTGATGCGTCGCTGCATGGCACTGGCGCTGTTACAAGACGACCGACCAGTTGCTTATACAAGTTCTAAATTCAGCAGCGCGGAATACAATTATTCCACCACAGATCAAGAATGCTTGGGCACAGTCCTGGCAATGGAAGAATGGCGTTGTTACTTGGAAGGTGCGAGTCATGTCACCCTAGTAACGGACCATCAACCTTTGGTCTATCTGCAAGAGCAGAAAAGCGCCGATAAACTTTCCAGAAGGCAAGCTCGATGGTTGGAACGATTGTCTCGATTCCAGTTCACTTTGGAGTACCGACCCGGACGGATTAATGTCGCAGACCCTATTACAGGGTGTTTCCACTTGTCCGAACACTATCTCCGGTACACTATGTGCTAGTGTGGACTTAGTGTGACGGTGTTTCCACTAGCGGCACTAAGGAGCGCCGAAACCAAAATTGTTTTCGTATTTTGAACGTTTTAGCGCCAGGGATTAATTGCTGATAATTGTCAAGGTCTGTAAGAATTCGCGTATTTAAGATCCGCTGCGGCGCAGCCTGCGTCATGATGTCCGCCATGAAGTCCGCATGGTGCATTGGCAACGGCCGGCCAGCGAAGGAAGGCAAACGAGCAGTATATGCTTGCTGAACGTTATTGAAGGAGGGCTCCATTGCAAAATGGCGGTGTTCTGAGGCTGTCGGTGTTGGGCGTGCGCAAGTCAACGCGGCGTTTGCAGGAAGGAAAAAAGATAGCTGCTTACGTCTAAAGTCCATGGTCAGAAGGGACAATCCAGCTCATAAAAGTTGCCCGCCAAATAGTTAGTGCTAGGTACTAAAGTTAATGGCAGGTCTGAGGTCCAATTAACTTTAGTGTGCGCTAGTGTGGACTTAGTGTACGGGGTGTTTCCACTAGGCCTTACGGTTCTCCGCCAGGAGTGCCCCAACCTCCAATTTGTTTGATGAATATTTTCTACTATCATTAGTAGTATCAATATATGCATTTAGAACGGCGAGAAACGAGTCCAGGACGAAGAACATTCAAACTTAGTGTTAGTGTTCGGCCAAGTGGAAACACCCTGTTAGTCGGGTTCACGACACGGTGCTTAATGTGCTTACGGCCTCGCTGGCGGACAGCGACTTGGGACACCGAATCAAAAGCGGGTACGACGGTGATCCAAACCTTGCTAAATCAAGAGTAGCCAAGCTGCAGTTAAAACGAAGGAATGAGTTCTGGTATCGAGAAAACCAGATCTATGTCCCTCACAACGCTGAACTGCGAAGAGCCATCTTGACCGAGTATCATGATGTCCCTTACTGTAAGGACGTTAGGCCCATTGGCCGCTCGTCCGAATCAAGTATTCTCTAACTAACGCCAAAGGCGTTCCTTGTACGATAGGGCCTTATGGCACTAGCGTCCAACTCAGTTAAAATACTGATCTTTACCTAAAAACGGTATTCTTCAATACCACCAAATTGTGGACTTCTAACTCCTTGAGTTAGTTAGCATACGACGCGGTACCCTATAGGGACCTAGCATCGCTACACTTACGCAGGCCACCGCGGTATAGACCGCACCAAACAAGCGATCGCACAATCATATTGGTGGCCAGGGCTTGACTCTGATGTTAAAGAACACGTCAAATCATGTCCCCAATGTCAGCGTAACAAACCAACAAATGCTAAGCCGGGTGGATTACTGCAGCCCCTTCCCATTCCAACGGAGGTGTGGGAAAGCGTGACAATGGATTTGGTTACGCAGCTACCGACATCCCGCAATGGGCACGATGCGATTGTAGTGTTCGTGGACCGGCTGAGCAAAATGGCGCACTTTGCTCCCACACACACAACCGCTACAGCTGAAGATGTAGCCCGCCTCTTTGTGGCTACCGTCTTCAGGCAGCACGGCCTTCCAAAGAACATTATTTCAGACCGGGACTCTCGCTTCACAAGTAATTTCTGGAAGGAAACATTTCGCCTGTTGGGCACCCACCTCTATTTGAGCACAGCTTTTCACCCGCAAACAGACGGGCAAACCGAACGCATGAATCGCGTTCTGGAAGAGACACTCAGGCACTACATATCACCCACTCAGGATGATTGGGATGAGCATTTGCCACTGATTGAGTTTGCCATAAACAACTCAAAACAGAAGGCAACGGGGACAACTCCGTTTTCCCTGAACGGTGTTCGACAACCACGTGTGCCGGTTGACCTTCACCTCAAAACCAAGGTGCCTGCCGCTCAGAAGCAAGAAGCGATGCTTCGTGAGCGTATAAGCAAAGCTAAAAAGTGTCTCTTGGCTGCGCAACAAGTCCAAAAGGACGACGCCGACATGCATAGGCGTCCGGTGCGTTACGAGGTTGGGCAGAAAGTGCTGTTATCTACTAAAAATATTACATTAAAAACCCCTGGAACCAAGAAGCTGATGCCTAAGTTCATCGGCCCATACACGGTTGTCGCTCGCGTGGGTGAAGCTGCGGTAAAACTGGACTTACCGGCGGCCTCCCGCCTACACCCGGTCTTCCACGTCTCTTTGTTAAAATTGTACAAAGAAGACGTAAAGCGACAGCCGCCGGCGCCACTCGTCATTGAGGGTGAGCCGTATTTTATGGTCGAAGCTATTGTCGACCATCGTGATGTTTCAGTCCGAGGGGGACGTGGAAAAACACGTCGAGAGTATTTGATTAAATGGGAAGGTTACGACTCTAGTCATAATACCTATGAACCAGAGGAATCCCTTCGCCAGTCTACCCCCTTGGCTGAATCCATCGACGAATATGAACGCAAACTGGCGTCTAAGAAACACCCTCAAGCCCCGGAAAAACCCAAGGGACGGAAATCTTCTAAGAAGAAGTGACGCTCCCGGGACGGTTCGCTTCAGAGGGGGGAGACTGTAGCAAGCTACATTTCCCTTAGAATATTTTAACGATTACTTTTAACAATAACTGTTAATTTGTTAAACGTTCTGACTCAAGTTTCGTACATGTTCCGAGTTTCGTCACATGTCGCGAACTGGGCAGCTGTTAGTAAGCGAATCTAACGGGATGGGGCCCCGAGCCCCACCAACATTATCCTAGTACGGCAAGGTCCGTAGTAGAGATTATCCGGCAGGTAGGCCGAGATATAAGCTACCCGGGCGGGGTGTTCTGGCCAGACACTGACGTATCACATTACTAGGTGTTCGGAGTTCAAGACTCCGCTGCCGCCGTCTCTAACCGTTACGTACACATCTTATGTACGCTAGTGCCTGCCGCTTGGTTGGACTTCTTCCTACATCGACGAGGACTAATAACTCCACGCTTCCGCTCTGTCAGTCCTCCCGTCAGGTGAGCGACTGCTACATTCCATCTCACCTCCCTGAGTGAAACCCATTCCCCCTCCCTGTCACCACCCTCCTAAATTAAAACTTCGGCTGCAGCCCCACTATCGGAGGTTCTCTGCACTTGCTGCACATGTATGAGAGCATGAGTATGCTGACACATACACACCCAACTCCTCCAACCAGCCCCAGCCACACTTCCTAGCATGTAGTGTTATCATCATGACATGGCTAAAGATTCCACAATGAAACACACAACCGTGGCACAGATGTGGCCCACCACTACCTGCCTACATCAAACAAATCTGCCGTACTCCGATAGCCATATCAGAGTACGACAGCGTCTTGATGCCCCACGTAAAACACATAAGAGCCCCGACCCTCGCCCCCATCTTACCTCCATTCCCGGCTGGACGTTGGCCCCATCTTCCGAGGCCTGCTGCACGTGCAGCACATGGATGGGAACATGACAATTAGGGCAGGCACGTCAATGGCGGAGGCGAAACATACACGCCCCCCTCCCCCAACCAGCCCCAGCCACCCTCCATAGCATCAGGAACAAGAACGAGGGCAACGGGTAACGATTCCACAACGAAACACACAACCGTGGCACAGATGTGGCCCACCACTACCTGCCTACATCAAATGAATCTGCCGTACTCCGATAGCCATATCGGAGTACGACAGCGTCTTGATGCCCCACGTAAAACACATAAGAGCCCCGACCCTCGCCCCCATCTTACCTCCATTCCCGGCTGGACGTTGGCCCCATCTTCCGAGGCCTGCTGCACGTGCAGCACATGGATGGGAACATGACAATTAGGGCAGGCATGTCAATGGCGGAGGCGAAACATACACGCCCCCCTCCCCCAACCAGCCTCAGACACCCTCCATAGCATCAGGAACAAGAAAGAGGGCAACGGGTAACGATTCCACAACGAAACACAACCGTGGCACAGATGTGGCCCACCACTACCTGCCTACATCAAACAAATCTGCCGTACTCCGATAGCCATATCGGAGTACGACAGCGTCTTGATGCCCCACGTAAAACACATAAGAGCCCCGACCCTCGCCCCCATCTTACCTCCATTCCCGGCTGGACGTTGGCCCCATCTTCTGAGGCCTGCTGCACGTGCAGCACATGGATGGGAACATGACAATTAGGGCAGGCATGTCAATGGCGGAGGCGAAACATACACGCCCCCCTCCCCCAACCAGCCTCAGACACCCTCCATAGCATCAGGAACAAGAAAGAGGGCAACGTGTAACGATTCCACAACGAAACACACAACCGTGGCACAGATGTGGCCCACCACTACCTGCCTACATTGGGAAGCCATAATAGCCAAAGCCGTACATGAGCGGTTATGTCAGCCAATTGCATGGAAACCTCGTCTGTAACGCCGCTAAGGCGGCCCTTGGCTCACCGGGCCAACGGTATCGTACCAACGGTACATCCAAGAACTATTCATAATCTTCCAATACCAAACGGTATTTATCAATACCACCTTTTATCGTTGGATAATTTCCTTTTTCGCAACTGCTTGCCAACTGCAAGCTTTGTTACAATTTTGGTATCTTAGACCAACCGGTCAAACGACCTCGGAGTCAAGCACTCCATCGCTTCCGCAAACACATTCCAACTTAAGAAACATTTTCTATCTGACTTACATGGCGAGCCCAGGGAATACCATGCGCACCCAGTCGGCGAAGGCCGACCATGAGCGCTATCAGCTGCGCCAGGTGAGCCCCTCTAGGGCAAAGGAACTGGTACAAAAGGTCCAGGAAATGTATGAGAAGTACGTAAGGCGTGCCCAGCGTAAGGGCATAACACCGCCGTCGCGCATGTTTGACAAAGTCAGACAATTCTGCGACGAGCAAGGCTATCGCTCCGCACTAGGCTCCTAATGGA
>NW_003307626.1:213828-217292 GCF_000143455.1 Volvox carteri f. nagariensis
ATTTACGAAGCGAAGCGAAGGATTGTTTCCTTAATTTGCGCTTTTTAATTTTCGCAACGCGAAGTGGGTCCGAAGCGGTTGTAGCATCGGCAGGAATTTGCGCCGTAGTCTTAGACTTCGGTCGCGGAATAGGAACGTGCTTAGCATCGCTCAAAGAAACAGCCTTAGTCTTAGCTATAGGCTTAGGAACCATTTCCAGAAAGTCGAGTCTAAGACTCAGACAATGGGCGAGTAACTGCTGCGGCGCAATGTGAGGCGAGGACCGAACAAATGATCGTCGATACCAAAATGTAACAGCCGTCTCTTACCTTAGCTGTTTTAGCGGAAGTAGAGGGTCTCGTCCACGATTGGCGACCCAGCGTTAGGCGTGAGAAGAGACAAGGGAAGTCGGGATTCGAAGACATACGTCGAGAACGGTGACAGCAAGGTCTTGAACCCTGAACACTAGTATAGTGATACGTTAAGTGTCTGGCCGAAGCACTTCACCTGGGTGGCTTAAATGCGGCCCACCTGCCGCCATCTCCATTCCTGGAGTCTTGGTGCCGTACGCTAGGTTGTGATAGCGTACCAGAAAGTGAGTTCGTACAGTTAACGAGTATGGTTCGTAAATACGGGACCGTACCGTTACTGTGATTAAGCTTTAATAGCTTAAAGATATTCTAAGGTAAATGTAGCTTGCTACACATTGAGGCCGCCATCATGGACACGGGCGGTGATGCAGGGCGCACGCTAGCCTGGTACCCCGGGTTGTTGATGGCATGGCGGTTTGATAAGGTCAGTGCATGTGGGTCGGGCAAAGGCAAGGCTAGCGTGTTGGTCTGCCTGACAAATGTTAACCCACATGGGAATCCTGACATGGCGCCACAGGCGGATACATTCTTCCGGGATAATCAGCTTCCAGCATACTACGGCGAAATCGACTCCATCCGGTCCGTTGTCTGCAGTTTCTCCTCCGCAGCTGGACGGCCGTGTGCCGCGTGTCTGGCCCTCAACAGAAATCACCAATTGAAGTGTTCAGCCGACGCTGCTTCACTGCGAGTCGCTGCGACACAGCGAGTCGCGACAGACCCACGTGTCATTGTCCCCTTCCGTTCTGCCGAGGGACTTGAGTGTGTGGGACATGTTGAGCTCAAGGCGGTCACATCCGTGGGCAGATCGAATAGCGCTGGACAGGGAGATTAAGCGGCGGACATCCCTTTTCCAGGCTGATAGAGTGAGGCTACAGGCATACGCTCGGGCAGATGCATCACACAGTGAACTCGTCCGACTGCTCGAAACATCACAACAACGAGGTATGATGCGGTGTCGGCATGCGTGAGTAGTGTAGGCTGGCATGCGTGTACACATGCCTTGACTTGTTAACCATCGGACATCGATTGACATTCAGGACTCGTTGACGGCACAATTCAACAGTTGCTGCGGGGTATCATCCGGGGTCTCAGCATCAAAGGACAACAACGCCAGCCGGAGGAGGTAGCTTTTTACATTGCTCCTTGCAGTGACGTGGGTGTCCGTGCTCCAACCCGTGGTGCTGACTATTGACCAAATGCACATTGGCTGGCGCCTAAGGTACGCGGGCCTGCTGTGGGGTACATTAAAAGCCAGGAGCATGGCCATGTGTTCACGGGCGAATGACTGGTACCAAATAGGATCAGCAATGTGGACGCTGTAACACATGCTGCAGGCGCCAGCTCATCAACCCCCGGAAGATGATGATGATCGGGCCATACCTCATCAGCTTCCCTGCACTGCGCACGCTGAGCAAGCACATGCCCCATGTCAACATCTCGTCCCAGGATCTCAACTACAAGGACAAACAGAACCAGCACGCAACTCTCAAGTAGGCTCTATCCAACCTGGAATTAGGTACAGACTGGTTTGTGGCTGACTTACCGCCATTCACTGACAGGTTGGCCGACCTGGACATGGATCCCTCAACTGGAAGCGTCAAGGCAGTCAGTGTGCTGTGTGACGCACTGGAGACAGGTTCACACAGTCCGGTTGGCGGTGATGGTCCTATCGTTGACGGCTCGTATTATGCTACCTTCCTCTATGTGACGTTCATGCATTATTTAGTAGCTGGCCGCTGAAAAGGCCTCTCGAGATGCTGGTGGTCGTGCTATGCGTGTACCAGCTTACTGTACTTACTGTGTACCAGCTACTACAGCTACATTGTGCCGGGCCACACTGCAGGGCAGGCGCGTGTGCTTACATTTCTTTGTCTGCGTGAATGATTGGATGTATGAATGAATGGACGAATGAAAGGTGTGGTTAACATGCCCCTGGTTTGGTTCGGTTTGGGTGGTGGTATCTTTTTGAACACATGTAGTCTGGTCGAGTGCCAGGGGCCCTTAGCAGGACTGAAGCACAGTTCAAGACGAGGCGTGTGGATATGTCTGCTTGTCTGAACGAAGGAATGAATGAATGAATAGACCGGGTGTTAAAATTGTGAGCGACTTGCCATTCAGACACACCTTTGGTTCTGGTCGGTTCGGGTGATGGTAACTTTTCACACATACACACACAATGAATGTATGGGTGAATGAGTATGGAGTACGGTAACAAGGCGTGTGGCACTCTGGGAAAACGGGGGTCATTTTACCCGTAATTTTGGGTCAATCCACCCGTAATTTGACAGATATTACGGGTCCGTAACACGTTACGGGTCTCGTAATTTGAGCACAAGGATACAGGTGAACATTTACGGGTGAAGACCCAGTGATTACGGGTGGATTTTACGCGGTGCTGGAGGTGAATTACGGGCGCATGTAACCAATTACACGCAGAATTACGGGTGAAGACCCAATGATTACGGGTGGATTTTACACGGTGCTGGAGGTGAATTACGGTCACATGTAACCAATTACACGCGAAATTACGGGTGAAGACCCAGTGATTACGGGTGGATTTTACGCGGTGCTGGAGGTGAATTACGGGCACATGTAACCAATTACACGCAAACTTACGGGTGAAGACCCAGTGATTACGGGTGGATTTTACGCGGTGCTGGAGGTGAATTACGGGCGCATGTAACCAATTACACGCAAACTTACGGGTGAAGACCCAGTGATTACGGGTGGATTTTACGCGGTGCTGGAGGTGAAATACGGGCGCATGTAACCAATTACACGTACAATTACGGGTGAAGACCCTGTTATCACGGGTTACACAGGCAGATATTACTCTGCGATGTGACGCTTACTGCATGTTAAATTAACGATTGGTGAATACTTGCGGCAAGCCTCAAAATGGACGCACACCCCTTGTCAAAGTAGCCTAAGTCTCAGTGTGCTTGTGGACCAAGGCGCTTTGGACTCACAACGCCAACCAGCCAGCCTGACAGCCTGATGCATTCATCTCAACCATCGTCCTCGAAAACAGCGTTCATGTCACCCCCCATACAGCAAGTGCTCGCCAAGGAGTCTCACCACCACTTGCAGAGTTCGTGCCTACTCCTACGGATG
>NW_003307626.1:217342-219747 GCF_000143455.1 Volvox carteri f. nagariensis
TCAGCACTTTTAAACAGCGCGCTCCGGACACAACTAGTGCGGTTATTTTGGTGCCCAAGTGTGCCCACCTAGAAAAGGAATTTCAAACACGCGGTTGGACCTTACTCAAAGAGTTTACAAAAAACTCCAATATCTTCTCCGAACCTAAACCCGGAGGTGGTCGCACCAGGTCCCCAAACTGCAGCGGCGAGTTTCAAGCATGGCTCGACCCCTGCCAGGAAAAGTCCAAGTGTTCTGCACTAGAACCTCTGACTGAAAACACCGCGCCACTACTACCGTGCAACTTTACTAGCACAAAAGCTGTCGCCTTAGTCGACTCAGGTGCTTCGCACGTTTTCATATCCGCCACACTTGTGCAAAAACGGGGTTTACAGCCCCTCACTAGCCACGTAGCTACTTGCATGCTAGGAGACGGCGCAAATAGCGCCCGCCTCCAAGGTCAGGTGCATACGTCGCTCCGTATCCACGGATTCCGCTGCAAAATCGTAGCGCAAGTTATCCCTAATTATCCACCTCACTCAAGGCGCCCCGAGGACGGGTTCGCATTCAAGAGGGGGGGAATGTAACGCCGCTAAGGCGGCCCTTGGCTCACCGGGCCAACGGTATCGTACCAACGGTACATCCAAGAACTATTCATAATCTTCCAATACCAAACGGTATTTATCAATACCACCTTTTATCGTTGGATAATTTCCTTTTTCGCAACTGCTTGCCAACTGCAAGCTTTGTTACATCGTCGGTCGTAATTTTGTTCAGTAAACCTGACAAGGTTTCAAATGATTTCAGCCGACTTTCGGATATTGTGGCATGGACCCACTACATTGGCGGACCTGGTCGACCAGGTCGATCGACGTCGGCCTCGGGTAACCTTGCCTATGTACTTATTTGTTCATCAACTATATTCTACTTTGTGCTGGAACAATCGGCGTTCCTTTGGGCCATGACCATGACTACCAATGGTCATGTTACATCGGAGCACCAAAACAAGTGGCAAACACCCTAAGTAACCTAAATTTCACTTATGATAAGTTCACCGGCTATATTCATGTTTCCCAATGTGCTTTCAGGGCTGCACGTCAAAAGTAACCTCGTCCAGACAACCGTCCCTTAGCTGCTGAGCCTTGGGCGCTACACGTCTCTGGACTGCCAAATGGCCGTAGGTAAAGAGCAAATCGTAAGGACAAATAATGCCTCCCTACACTCATATTTGATGGCAAACACGTTAACTAACCTCGTCATAACATTTCACACACTCAGCGCGCATATCTGTGCCTAATTATGACACTTTCAAGGTTGCACATTTATCAAGCTTCTAGCTGGCGAGTAACCTGTCCAGACAACTGCCCCGTAGCTACTGAGCCTGACGAGTTACACGTCTCCGGACTGCCATAGGGAGGACTTCACTTTCAGCATGTTCTTGATCCTAACCGCTTTCAAGGCCTGTTAGCTTCCCCAAACCCTAACAGCTGTCAACAATTGAAAATTTCTCTGGATGAACTGCCCATAGTGTAACATCCTGATGGGGTGTCACGCTGTGGGTGGCTTGTCCCAGGAAAGGACGAGCACTGGCACCAGGGGCCCTGACTGGGCCGAAGCACAGTGCAGGGGTGGGCGCGCGGCTCTACATCCCACTCTGGGAAAAGGGGGGTCATTTTACCCGTAATTTTGGGTCAATCCACCCGTAATTTGACAGAAATTACGGGTCCGTAACACGTTACGGGTCCCGTAATTTGAGCACAAGGATACAGGTGAACATTTACGGGTGAAGACCCAGTGATTACGGGTGGATTTTACGCGGTGCTGGAGGTTAATTACGGGCGGATGTAACCAATTACACGCAAACTTACGGGTGAAGACCCAGTGATTACGGGTGGATTTTACGCGGTGCTGGAGGTGAATTACGGGCGCATGTAACCAATTACACGCAAACTTACGGGTGAAGACCCAGTGATTACGGGTGAATATTACGCGGTACTGCAGGTGAATTACGGGCGCATGTAACCAATTACACGCAAAATTACGGGTGAAGACCCAGTGATTACGGGTGAATATTACACGGTGCTGCAGGTAAATTACGGTGCATGTAACCAATTACACGTACAATTACGGGTGAAGACCCTGTTATCACGGGTTACACAGGCAGATATTACTCTGCGATGTGACGCTTACTGCATGTTAAATTAACGATTGGTGAATACTTGCGGCAAGCCTCAAAATGGACGCACACCCCTTGTCAAAGTAGCCTAAGTCTCAGTGTGCTTGTGGACCAAGGCGCTTTGGACTCACAACGCCAACCAGCCAGCCTGACAGCCTGATGCATTCATCTCAACCATCGTCCTCGAAAACAGCGTTCATGTCACCCCCCATACAGCAAGTGCTCGCCAAGGAGTCTCACCACCACTTGC
>NW_003307626.1:219797-220989 GCF_000143455.1 Volvox carteri f. nagariensis
CACCCGCCACCCCGCCTGCACTTGCCAGCTGCGCCCTTAGCCGCTCTTGGCACCTCGCCGACCCACTCCTTGAACGCATCGTAGTTGGTGGTATCCTCGTCCTGTGGTGGGGGGGGCAGCAACATCCAGTGCTTACGTTCAAGGTAAAATATCAGGGTAAGACCCAACAAGCTGCCCTGACATTGAAAGTTGACATAACCCATCAGCACCCCTCGACCTTGTTAAACATGCTCCCCAGGTTCCAAAAGGGTTACAAGGCAGCCCTGGTTGCAAGCAGTCTGGAAACGAGCAAACACTCCTCACCTGAATTGCATCGTTCTCTCCATACACCAATGCCTCCTCGGCTCCACCGCCTGTGTTGCTGTCCACGCGCCCTGTCCCGCGCCCAGTTCTCCTGCCGCTGCTGTGTCCACGCCCTCGACCACCACGCGTGCCAGCGGCGGTTCCGGATCACCAAGGAGTCTCACCACCAGCAAGTGCTCGCCAAGGAGTCTCACCACCACTTGCAGAGTTCGTGCCTACTCCTACGGATGAAACCCCCGATGCATGACATGTACCGGCACCTATTGGGATTGGTATGTCCCATCCTGCCTGGGGCCGACCTGGTGTGTGCACCCCCAAGCGCTCATCACTGCTGCCATGTTACTGCTCACTTCCACCACTGTCGCTGCTGCCACTGCCACTGCTGCTGCTGCTAGCTTTGCTATATTTGCCCGGGTCCTCCGAGCTGGACTCCTCCCCAGCGCCAGCGGCTAGGACCTCTTCCTCACCAGCATCCGACCCACCCTCCGAGCTACCCTCCTCTGTCCGCCCCCTCCGCCCTCCCTTGCCTGCGCCGCCCTTCCCCGCACCTCTGGTGGTCCCCTTGCTTGCACCCCTGCCCCGGCCTGCGCCCTTGTTCCCCTTCTGCCGTTTATTTCCAACCTTGCACCCCGACCTCGCACCCAGGTCGTCGTCATCACCGCCACCCCGCCTGCGCTTGCCAGCTGCGCCCTTAGCCGCTCTTGGCACCTCGCCGACCCACTCCTTGAACGCATCGTAGTTGGTGGTATCCTCGTCCTGTGGTGGGGGGGGCAGCAACATCCAGTGCTTACGTTCAAGGTAAAATATCAGGGTAAGACCCAACAAGCTGCCCTGACATTGAAAGTTGACATAACCCATCAGCACCCCTCGACCTTGTTAAACATGCTCC
>NW_003307626.1:222626-226962 GCF_000143455.1 Volvox carteri f. nagariensis
ATACAGAACATAGACAGCGAGGCAGGTCATGATAAGACTTGGCTGATGACATGCAAGTATACAAGTACGGCGCCCATACTAGAATACCGCCAGCTCGCCATCAGTACTATCTCTGCGAGGTTCGCGTGGACCTTCGTTTCTTTTCGCTGTTCGATCTGTTCTGTGTATCCCTGCGAGTGGCCCACCGGCACGCTCATTGAGGGGCTTCTGTGGGTAGAGGCTGCTTCGTTAACATTCGGCCCCGTCTACCCCAAGGTGTTTTCCCGCCCTGGGTACAAGGAGCTACTGGCGGCTGACCTCACAGGGCCCCCCGTCTTGTAGAGGGCCATACACAAGCTTGCCTTAAGGCGGCAAATCAGGTGGCCTTGTGATGATGGGGATTGGCGATGGAGGGGGCGGGTTCACGTGTGTGTCGCATTAATTCAGAGTACCGGCTGCCAGGGCTGATTAGGGTGAATACCCAATGGGAGGCTTATTGTCTTAAACCCTTTGTGTGGTCTGGGTGGTTCCAAAAGGGTTACAAGGCAGCCGGCTCATACCGGCACAAGTCTCAAGGATGGTTGCAGAAGGATACACTGTATCCGCTCGACGACTGCATGCTCGGAGGGGAATGTGCTGTCAGTAGAGAAGCTGGTGGCATGGGTGGAGAAGAAACACATGGAAGCGAAGGCATGGGCGACAATGATGGCTGACACGTGTGTTAATTCGGTCACAATTGTAACCCTTTTGGAACAACCGTGTTTGTTATAGGGGATGGCGCATCTGGGCCACTCCTTTGAAACATGGGTGCCGTCCACTTTGTGACCAGCAAGCACACATCAAGTGAACTGGACAGTCAGCAACCAGTCGTACTAGTCCCACCGATACTGCTGTGGCGGTGTCTGCCTCGCACCTTACACTGACGGCACTCTTTCCAACAATGCAGAATGTGAAGCCATTTGAGTACTGAACCGAAACTCCATACGGGCATATGGACTGCCAGTGTGCCTTTACGCATATACGCCTGCATATGTATGTACATGCGTGCCATCTGTTGCACATGTGCATGGGATAACTTTCGTAGTCATTCGTTGTCAACCAGACAAGGGTGCATCCATCGGCCTCATTGCTGCGGTTGCTCAGCGGTTGGTGAAGTGTGTGTATGGCATGAAGTACATCAGCCCCTTTCGGTCCCCCTCCGGGGCGGCTGTGCAGAACTTGCCCTTCAGCTCACTTAGCGGCAGCCCTAGGTCCTGCCACATCTCCCACTGGCTGCCTGCCCTCGCTGTCTGGGCGGCCGCCATGTTGACCACCACCAGCCCCTCGCTGAACACCTGTCCCGAGTACACATCTGCGACAGTGAATCGGACATCCTGAGCGCCATCTTCTGCGGGCAGGTGGACGAAGTGCTTGAGGTAGGCCGCATACGTCCGAGTCTTGTTGCCGACTTCTGCCTGGTAGCATGCCCAGCAGGAGATCCGCTGCTGCTGGCGCCCATACTCAGCCCCGAAGTACTGCTCCTCGTCGAGTGCCTCGGCATGCAATAAGGAGCGGGCCTTGGGACAGTCAGGTGGTGTAGACATGAGAACCCTATCCAGGCGGTCCGTGTCCAGTTCGTAGCTCGCACTGGGACCCAATGTCCAGGAAGCCACATCCTCGAATGCCAGGGCATACCAGTGCACTAGGCTCGCCATGGCTGCCCGGACTTGTGCCACTCGTTCTGGACTTGGGTAGACCATGTGGCCTCGTCCAAGCAGGTAACCGTTGGCTCCTGGTTTATCAAACCAGGCAGCCTCGGTGTTCACTGCGCGCCGTGCCAACATCCTCTCAAGCTGCTGGTTGGTCGTGTGTTTGGCCCCGGTCCCGGGGTCTGCCTCGGTGAGCGACTCGGAGGCCCGCATCAGGCACAGCCACTGCGCGTAGTGCTTCTCGGGTGCCTGTGACACCATCCTTCCGCCTTGCATCTTCATTTGCTGCATCATGCGTTCCACCGGCAGGTCGGAGTACAGCCAGCATACGCAGATATGCAGGTTGACCGTGAACATGTAGCCCGGCACCTCCAACTCCTCCAGCCTGGTCGTGTAAGCTCTGAGCTTGCATGCAGCCGCCTTGGCTGCCACCAGGAACTGCTCACGGGTCTCATCGGGGGGCCGCAGCCAGAAGTAGTGCGTGACCGTGCTGCACAGGCTCCAACACAGGGCCCGCAAGGCCTCGGGCAGCACGTCCCCCTTGAAGATGTAGCTGGAGAACGTCTCAACGAAGTTCAGCCAGTCCTCCATGCGGTAGCTCTTGCTGCATGGGTGGAGGGGGGCAGTGTGGCGAGCAACCGTGTAACTAGAAGAAGTACATTACATAGGTAGAGTAGCAAACTCTCTGACAGACGAAGGTGTTTTTTCCAGGCAAGCCCCTGGTCGTATTTGCTTTCTCGGCTATTAGCGAACCCCATGTGTGGCCGGCTGCCCAGTGCTGGCCGTGCTCACCGGTACTGCATGATGCATTTGTACCGCCGCCCGAAGTCCGAAGTCACGACCAGGAACTGGCCGCGGGCCGCGACCCGCTGGCGTGCTTCACGAGACATGACCAGCTTGGCATCTGGGTCTGCTGGCTTGATGTCTTTGAGCGACCTCAGCGTGTAGTCCACAAAGTCGCTGACCAGGCCGAACAGCAGGGCAGGGCAGGGCAGGGAGACGGTGAAGAGGCACGACAGGTCGACGTACGGCAGGGCCGCAAAGGCAGTCAGGCCCTTGCACCCAGTCTGGAGCGCCGCCTCATCGAACTGCTTCTGCGTGATCTTGTGTGGAGTCCCAAGGTGGAGCATCCTGTACATCGCCTGCATGACACTGCCCGCGCTGACGAAATGCCGATGGGTCTTCTTGAGAGCCCGGGCGCCGACCTTCAGGCTCTTGCCTGCATTCCGCTTTACGAAGTGCTGGCTGACTGCTTGGGTGTAGCCACGGAAGCGCACGGTGGCCCCGCGCCCGACATTGGCCTCCGTGTGTGCCTCGAATAGGCACCACATGCAGCTGCCGACACGACTGTTCTGGTCTCGTAGCTGCTGGTGGGCCGGTTCTGTCGGTGGGAACGGCTGGAATAAAAGCCTGCCGCGGTCCAGGTGTTGGACGGGCGGCTCATGACTGCCATTTCAGGGGCTGGGGACAGCAGGGTGCGGAGCTTGGTATGGAAGAGGGCAGCTCTGCCTTTTGGACACCTAAGTGTAAGCTCCAAGACCCTCTTATCCTGTTTCCCGCCCCACCGGTTATTATTCGGTTTATAGGAGACCCAAGCCCAGAGGCCTATGCTAACCAGGTCGACTGAGAGCACACAGGGAACGGCAAGGGACGATGACAGGAAACCTGACGTGGGTTACCCGGCAGACACTCAGGATGGCGACGGAAGGGATCCGACCGAGTTGCTGTCGTTGGAAGATGACCCTTGCGAAGACGACCAGTGGGTGAGTCACCAGCCGACAGGGCGGAAATCCAGCGGCGTAGGACTAGCACCAGCCTGGGAAGCGAGTGCCCGCAATGCTGGGGGCAGGGAGGCACTCCAGCTGCTACAGGAAGCCTGGCAGAGGTTGCAGCGGCTGGGGCAACAGGACGCGGTAGATCTGCGGGATGAACAGGAGTTTCTCGAAGAGGTCGTCTGTTTGCTCCCAGATCCTGAAGACTTCCAACCAGGAAGGATACGTCTACATGTTGCAGTGTGGCGAGTGTTCTTTCAGGCAGCTAACGAAGGCCCGCCCCTCACGGACAAACAGAAACGGTGGCTGGGATACCTGCAGGGCGGAATTCAGCTGGAGTGGGTGCCGTGCGACTACCCAGGGCAAGAACTAGCCCCGGAGCGGGGATGCAAGCTAGCTATAGTGCGTGAAATGCTGCGGGTCGCGGTGCCGGATTGTGACCTAGACTTTATCATGGCGGGTGACCGGCCGCGAGCCGTGCAGTTTCCTAACCATCGCAGCGCGACTCAGCACAGTGAGTTTGTTACAGCCGAATTGAGAAAGGCCCTTGACCGAGGGGTGATACGGAAATGGCCAGCAGACGCGCCCCCCCCACGGTTATCAATGGCTTGCGGGTAGTGGAAAAAGATGGCAAGCTGCGCCTCTGTATTAATCCGATGTATATTAACTGTTTCTTGAAGTACCGGCCTGTGAAGTACGAACGACTGGCAGATGTACCTAGCTACCTCCTACCGGAAGATTGGCTGTACACCACGGACCACAAGAGCGGGTACTGGCAGCTATCACTCCACGAACGGGAGCACACATATCTGGCTATGCGGTGGCGGGGGCAGACGCTTTTTTGGCCACACCTGCCGTTCGGCCTGGCGCCGGCCTGCCACTTGTGGGGATCCTCAG
>NW_003307626.1:227012-228669 GCF_000143455.1 Volvox carteri f. nagariensis
TGGAGGTGGATGCGGAGGCGCAAGCATTCAGAGTACCAGACGACAAGCTAGCTAGATTCCGTACGCTGCTCACACAGCTCGAAGGCAAACGGCTAACAGCGCGGCAGGTGGCGCAGGTGGCCGGCAAAATCATCGCCATGACGCCCGCCGTCACCACGGCACCCCTGTATGCGTGGATGGTGTGGTGTGTAGCCCGGGGCGTGGCGTGGGACGAATAGGTTTGGGACCCGGCGGAGGTGCTACACCAGGCAGGCTTGTTTATGGAGCTGCTGGGCAGGCGCAACGGGACAGCCACCTGGCGGAAAGGACCAGCCCTACGACTGACGACGGAACTAGTCGGGGACGCCTCAGACAGGGCCTTCGCAGCCTTCTTACCTGGAGAAGAACTGGGCGCCAACAGCCGCATGCTTGTGCCCTTCAAAGCTCAGGAAACCCAGCGGCTGCAGCGGAATGACTTTAGCAGCACAGAAAGAGAACTGCGGGCGCTGCTGTACAGCTTGCACTGGTTGCGAGAGCAGGCACCGAACCTGTTGTACGGCCGGACAGTGCAATACCAGACGGACAGCCAACCGGCGGAATTCTGCATGGTTGGGATGAAAGGCAACGCCGCTTGCCTGCCCATAGTGGCGGAGATCCATCGCCTCTGCGCGGATACGGACACAGACATTATAGTGGTGTGGTACCCACGCAGCCGGGAACAGCAGCAGCAGGCAGACGCGCTCAGCAAATACGAAGATGGATCACAGTGGCGAAGTATAAGCACTGGATGGGGCTGCCCTTTTCGGGAGCCGCAGCCGTCATGTGGCCAACACATGCTAAGGTTTTCATTCCTCGTTTAGCATATAGTAAGGTAATGCAGTTTCGTTTATGTTGCTGGGCTTTGGAGGCAAACAGAGCATGAAGGGGCAAGTACCACGTCCCCAGGGGGCAGCGGTTTTGCCACTGTTGTGGTACTAATAGCCGAATTGAGGATGTGAACCCCTGTTATTGGAATGCCCAGCCTATAATGATATTCGTGCTGAAGAAGGATTCGATCATCAACAGAGCATGTTGGAGGCCATGCAATGGGAACCCGCACGTCTGGCGAGGAAATTGGAACGTATGTGGGCTCACCGATACTCAATTACCCCCTTTAGACGCTAGTCTGGGCTGATGTGCGGTGTTTTCCTTTCCTCCGTGGCTTTTAGGTGTTGTAGTATTACCCTTGGGCCCTCGGCTCGTATGGGTTATCTTACAGGTATGGGGTCACACACCCCCAACCATGTAACACACACACACACACATAACACGTCTTCGTCGCAATTAAGCCCGTGAAATTTTACGGGTGCTGTGCATTACGGCTTGGGGGATTACGGGTCAAGACCTTGTGATTACGGCTAATGTAACCTGTGGATGACTTCCAGCACGGGCAACCAACAAAATGTCACCTGTGTTATTCCTTATAAAAGGAATGCTTTGGCAACTTAAAAATAAGCATGTGTACAAATTTTCTTGGCCGGTAATTACATGTGAAGACCACGTGATTACGGGTAAACATGAATTTACGGGTGAAAACCTTTCCCAGAGTGTGGGGCTCCTGCCACTTCCTGTCCCATATGGGGCAAGGGCTCCTGCCACTTCCTGTCCCATATGGGGCAGGAAGTGGCAGGAGCCCCAC
>NW_003307626.1:228719-236283 GCF_000143455.1 Volvox carteri f. nagariensis
GTTACCGTACAAGCATGTACGGATTTGAAACCAACAAACATACGAGAGATATTTGTAAGTGCTCCCCTTGTTTCGTAAAGTTCCTTCAACTTCCGTGATTCTGAATGCGTGCCTGAGAGTTTGGGGGCAGACCCTGCAATTGGTCTAGATTGCTCGGTAGAAGGGTTTAAATTGATACCTGGGACAAGTTGAATTGCCGGGACAGGCCCTTGGATTGGCCTGACAGGGATATGAATTGGCCTGGCAGGGACATTCCGACAGTCAGAATTAGCCTGACAGGGATACGAATTAGCCTGGCGGGACATTCCGACAGTCAGAATTAGGCTGACAGGGTGTCGAATTGGCCTGGCAGGGACATTCGGACAGTCAGAATTAGCGTGTTCAGGGTGTCGAATTAGGGAAGCACGGGAATTGTGCGACCGGGGCAGTCAAAAGAATTGCTCTGCCCGACAGTTTGTCCTACCCTCTAGCTCTATCGATGTATTGGTCGGGTCCGTGCCGTCAGTGCACACCAGCATAACACATAAGAAATGGGGACCTGCAATTCATTCATGCAAAAAATGTAATAATGTAGCTGGCCGCTCGTCGCTGGCCGCCGATTGGAATGCTGGAATAAAAAAATACCCTGTGTTAGTGCATGTATGCCTTGAGGGGGTAGTAGCCGGCCCAGGCCGAAAAGGCCTCTCAAGATGTGAGGAACATGTGCTCCAGTGCGTATTTATGTATGTTTTCGCGGGAAGCCTTCGTTGCAAAAAGGAAACATATATAGCTGGCAAGCAATGAAAACAGGGCCGGGTGTGGGTGCACTCCCCCGAAGCGACAACTAGGCCTGCAGACCAACTGCTTCAGGGTGGTAGTACCCAAACACCCGAAGTAACCAGCACAACCACGCATGCAAGTCCATGCAAATCGTACAGCGGCACTCCCAATTCACAGGAAACCTTAGTTTTCTCGACGCTTCGCTTACAAAGCTATGAGATTGTGCGAAGAAGGGGGCAATAGCTTCATCCGTGGCCACCACTAGCCTGGCAGTGTTTACCTTCCCGGGTGTGTTTGGGTGCACCCTCATGCTTCTGACCCATGCCGACCCCCGTGACAGGAGAAATCGGTACCCCAAACCCAGTGCTGGTGTACCTTGCAGAAAAGGGACTCGACTGTATGCCGGTAGCGCCACGTAACCCTCGCGCCGGCGCAGGCGCGGGGGCGGCAAGGGCCGGCCCAAACACCACCGACAGGGACCACGGTGATCCGCCTGCACCCGAACCGGCCGGAGCGCTACCGGGGACGCCGAAGCCACCAGAGCACCTCACCCCGCAATGGTGGAGACCTCGATGGAAAGTCACCTGTGATCAAATACTGGAGGACAGGATACCCTGGAAGCCTGGAAAAGGCCAGGCAAAGGACACAACGGGGCAACAACAGATCGTTTATGACCTATACAACGATGTAGAGGACATCGTAGAAGTACTCGCGGGCCCTATCACAAAACGCATCGTCCCCTCAAACGTTAAACCCCCCAAGAAACAGAAAATCGGGGCCGATAAGACCACAACCCACGAACAGTACTACACGGTTCGCTGGAAAGACACTATCACCCCGATATCTATCGTCGGCGCATACACCAGCATGGGATACGTGCCCAGACAGCTATTACCAGTGACAGGTCTTTACGGCACGCGGATCGACCACCACTTCCGCAGAGCGATATGGGAACCGTCAGATATCCCCGCCGCGCAACTCGGTAGGCTACCCAACGGACCAGCAGTGATGGCGAGGTACGAGCAAACGAGGTCGCAGAGCGTGAACCCCCTCTCGAGATACCCCAAACCCAAGGACAGCAATCTAACGAACCCTCAGAGGCAAGGCCGATGGAACCCGCCCCCCTCGGAGCAGACCCAGTGGGCACACCTTATTCGAGCAAACACTACCTTTGAGACTCACTCTGGGAAAGGTTTTCACCCGTAAATTCATGTTTACCTGTAGGTTTTCTGCGAGTAACGAAAGAAAACCAAGGTTTTCTGTGTATTTGCCGAGAGCGTACTCGGCTGTTCGTTGGTGGTACAGCGGGGCCGTACCGGTGAGAAAGTAGGGCAAGTCGCGGAGAGCGCGACGGAAAGAGCAATTTCGCGAGTTAATATAGTCAGTACTGACAGGTTTCCACTGCGTCGTCTGCCCATTACACCGCCCCGCGGCAGATAGCGCAGTCGGTAACCATGTTCCCTTTCCTCGGCTTAGAGGTCGCCCTAGTGGCAATGTTCGCGGGCATCGTTATGATGCCAGCTAAACGTAGAGTCGGTGACCAAGTGGTAGAGCTACAGAAGGTGCATGCAGACTTGCACGCGCAGTTGACCGCCATCGAACAAGCCGATGACTACCAGAAGGCCGCCTCCTTGCTGGCCTCTGACCCTCTAGCATGTTTAAACAAGAAGAAATTTTCTACCGTGATGGGCCACGCCTGGGATACCTACGTCTCCTTGAAGAGTCAAATGGCGAGTGTCAGCGCGCACATTGCTCAACTGGAGATGACCATGGAGCAGCCAGCTATGAAGGTTCTCGTCTCCGACAAGTCTGGTCGCGTCGTGGAGCGCCCATTTAAGGACCTGGACTACGTCAACGATGGCTGGGTCAACAAGTCGGGCAAGGAGCACAAGGCGCTCAAGCGGGAGAACCGGGAGCTGAACCAAGTTTACCATGCCCTTCAGAAGGTCAACCGCAACCTGGAGGATGAACGTGAGGCGCGCCGCGATGAGGCCCCACCGGAGCAGATTGAGGAGTTGGAGAAGGCAACTAACGACGCCATCACCGAGGGTGAGAACTTGCTCACGGACCTGAACACGCGGCTGCGTAAGGCTATGTTGGTGGGTTGGGAAACCGTTGAGTCGTTGGACCTCCCTGACTGCTGCAAGTCCGAGGAGGAGCGTAGCAAGCTGTTGTCCGCGCACAAGCGTGTTGTTGCTGAGAAGGAGTGTGAGCGCAGGGGTAACAAGCCCTCGGCGCAGAAGCCGTTCGGTGCAGGTTTCCGTCAGCGCCAGTTCATGGCGCCCTCGCCCGGCTTCGGCCAGGCCCAGGTCGGGTTCGGGTCCGTGCAGGGCGCAATGCTACCGCACCAGGCGCTGCCCTTCACACCGGGGCTGCAGTTTGGGGGCATGGCCCCAATGAGTCAGGGTGGCGGCAAGCCGCCGCGGGCCCCGAAGCCGACGGATCAGTGCCATAGGTGCAAGCAGTTTGGACACTTTGCGAACATGTGCTCGAACCCACCCGCGCCACGGTGAGGGTGGTGGGCCGGCAGTGCAGTTTGTGCGCGTCGGGGCGCGTGAGTGAGAGTGATTACGGCCCCATCGGGGGGTAGGACCTGACTGGCATGTAGCCACAACTTGAGTGTGAACGCCCCGGAGTGGTGTAGCCCTTCGGCGGGCTGGTTGCAGGCCCACGCGCCGCTGCTATGTGCTATGACGTCCCGGAGAGACGTAGACCCCCTCGAGGAGGGAGTGTCGGACTTTGCCCGGCTCACGGCCGGTTGCCCTTGTGTAACATGCGTTCAGATTGGGCCGGGTCCCATGAGGGTGGTGACGTCGTTCAAGGCGCCGGGTTGCCTGCCGCGTCTGGCAACATCAATGTGAACACCAACTGGTGGCTGTCGGTCTGCTCCAGCTCGTGGACCAAGCAGTGGGTGCAGCAGGGGTTTCCGTTGTGGTGGAAACAGGCAGGCATCACACCGCCGCCGAGGGTCATGCGAAATCACCAAGGGGCGCTGGAGCAGCGGGCCTTTGTTACCGAATCCGTCTCAGCACTTCTGGCAGCAGGAGCTGTGCGGCAGGTTAGCGTGCGCCCGCGGGTCGTTAACCCCTTAAATGCGATACCGAAGCCTCGTCAGCCCGGCAAATTCCGCTTACTCCTTGACCTGCGGTATGTCAACCAGTACATGTACTGCCCAAAGTTCAAATTCGAGAAGCTGACCGACTTGGAGCAAATTATCCAGCCGAACGACTTGCTTATTAGTGCAGACCTCACAAACTCTTATTGGCAGCTCCGGATGCGCGAGGACGCCTGCGATTACCTAGGCTTTGAATGGGAAGGTCGCTTTTACGTGTTTACAGTGTTGCCCTTCGGGCTCGTGTCTGCCCCTTGGGCATTCTCTAAACTTATGCGCGAGTTTTCAGCCTACCTGAGGGGCAAAGGCTATCGGCTCATTAACTATCTAGACGACTTCCTGTTCTTGTTGGGGTCGGATCGCGCCACGGCCGCAAGCCGGCGGGACGAGATCGTGCGTGAGTTCGAGCGGGCGGGCGTCACCATGAATAAAGAGAAGAGCATGCTGACTCCCATGACGGAGGTGCGCTGTCTGGGTTATTTGGTTGACAGCGCAAAAGGGGTGTTTGTAGTCCCACCAGACCGTTGGGAATCGTTCCAGGGAGCGGTCACGGAGGCCTTAGCACGGCCTAGCATTCCAGCCAGGACCCTGGCACGCATCGTGGGACACACGGTGAGCATGTACGTTGTAGTCGGGCGCTTGGGGCGTCTCTTCACGCGGGCGTCGACAGCCCTGCTGCCCGACCGTTGGGGGTGGTCGAGTGAGGTCACGGTTACCCCGGAGGTACGGGAGGAATTACGCTTTTGGCAGTCGCTAGACCGGGAGCGGCTGACTAGCCCTATCAGGCGACCTCCGGAGGTCAACGTGCTGGAGGTAAACTCTGACGCTAGCGCTACAGGCTGGGCGGGTGTTGTGTCAGGCCCAGGGCTACGCTCAGTGCAACCGGTCGTGCGGGGGTACTTGTCTTGGGACTTGCGTCGTACTTCGTCGGGGAACCGCGAGCTGGCGGCTATCTTCTTCTCTCTCGAGTCCCTGAAGGAAGAGCTGAGAGGGCGGCGAGTGCACTTGCTGACAGACAGCCAGAATGCGGAGCGTATTGTTGATCACGGCAGTTGGAAGGCACACTTGCAGGAGTGGGCCTTGAAGATTTTCTGGTGGTGCAAGGAGCACCAGGTGCAGTTGAGTGTGTCCTGGATCCCTCGTGAGTTGAATGAGGTTGCCGACTACTTCAGCAAGTTGAAGGAGGGGGACGACTGGAAGCTGAACCCAGTCTGGTTTGAGGTTCTCGACCACAAGTGGGGCCCACACATGGTGGATCGCTTCGCGTCGGCGGGGAATGCCCAGCTAAAGCGGTTCAACTCCTTGTTTCGGTGTCCGGGGGCCGAGGCAGTGAATTGCTTCTCGCAGGCGTGGGGAAAAGAAAACAACTGGTGTAACCCACCATTCGCTTTGGTGGGCAGGGTGCTGGAGTTTATGAAGAGCCAGGTGGCGACCGGGACGGTTGTCCTGCCAGTGTGGAAGTCGGCGGTGTGGTGGCCGTTGCTGTGCCCCCGCGAGGGTGAGTTGGCACAGTTTGTCACTGGCTGCCTCGAGTTGCCTCATAAGCAGCAGGATCTATTCTTGCCAGGGGAAACCGCCGCGAATGAGTTTGGTGTTGGGGCGCCCAGGTGGCGGGTGTGGGCGGTGCGGGTTTCCTTCCAGAACCGGTGGAGGTGGCGCACTCCGCTGGCAACCCCTCGGGAGTAACCGGCACTGACAGGGAACCGGTGTGTGCCCTCGCTTGCCTTTGTGCTGGGCCGCTCAGACGCCTTTGCCGCGTCCTTCTGGGAGCGAGCAGGGAGGCTGGTCGTGCCAAGCCATCTCGGGCTACTGGCGGAGAGTCAAGCATTTGCCGCGTCATCGCGGGCGGCCTCCACGAAGAAGGTGTACGTGTATCCGTGGGAAGGTTTTAAGTCGTGGTGCCGTGCGGGCGGCTACTGCTACCTACCGGCAAGCCCGGTCATGGTGGGGATGTACTTAACGTCGGTGGCTAAGACGGCGTCAAGTTACGCGACCGTTAAGCTGGCGAGTGCTGCGATTTTCATGCAGCATGACTTGGCGTGTGAGGGGGCGAACCCGACGAAGCATCCCTTTTGCAAGGCTGTGCGCGCGGCAGCGAAACGCTCGCTCGGGACGGCTGTGCTGAATCGTAAGGAGCCCCTAACCCTCGAGGTGATCGTGGCCGTCGTCCGGCTGTTGGCCTCCGCCGGTGCCCCAGTGTGGAGTGTCATGATGGCCGCGTACACGGCCTTGTGTTTCGCGGGCTTCTTCCGGTATGATGATGTGGCAGGGCTCTTGGTGCGAGATGTGCAGTTCCACGCTACGCACGCCGCTGTCTTTATTGCTAAGCGGAAGAATGATCAGTTCCGGGAAGGCAATGTGGTGTGCATTGCTCGGGGTGAGGGCGTGGCCTGCCCAGTGGGCCTTTTGGAGAGGTACCTTAAGCTGTCGGGCCTCACGGCTGACCAGCCGCTCTTTCAGGGTTTCAATGGGCAAGCCGCCCGGGCCGGTAAGGCCACGGCCCTGGAGGGGCGAGCGATCGGCTATGTGCAGGCGAGGTATCACGTTCTTAAGGCCGTGGCGAAGGTGATGGGTATCACGCACAGTGAAGTGCAGGCCTTGTTTGGCCTGCACAGCTTGCGCTCGGGTGGCGCGACGGCGGCGGCCGAGCAGGGTGTCGATGAGCGGTTGTTCCAAGCCCACGGGGGCTGGCGGTCGCGTGAGGCCATGCTGGTATACCTGGCCGATAGCGTGGGCACGAAGCTCAAGGTCTCGAAGGCCCTGGGGTACTGACAGGGTGCTGTACCGGGCCTGAGCCTTTTTTCGGCAGCGTGTAACGCACGGAGCAAGGCTATGCCACCCCTTTCCTCTCAGGTCCCTTCGCACCCCAACCGGCGATTATTGAAGTTTCGGTAACCAGGCTCGCCTCCTCCCACGGAAGCAAGCACACTCTTCTGCTCGCAGGTACCCAAGCTCGACTCATGTCTATAAGCGGTAAGGCAACTACTCATGAAAACTGTAGGTTTTCTGAGAGTAACGAAAGAAAACCAAGGTTTTCTGTGTATTTGCCGAGAGCGTACTCGGCTGTTCGTTGGTGGTACAGCGGGGCTGTACCGGTCACTCGGGGAAAGACTTGGTCATGGATGGGTTTTCCAGTCATGGATTTGGTCATGGATGCGGTCATGGATCCGGCCATAATTTGCCATCAAGTCATGGATTTGGTCATGTATGTGGTCATGGATCCGGTCATAATTTGTCATTAAGTCATGGATCCGGTCATGGATCAGTTCATAGTTTGCATAAGCAAGTGCAGGATATGACTGGTTGGGGTCATGAAATGCGTGGTCATGATGTCATTTATGATGGGATTTATGACAGGTCATGGGACCGCAATATGACCGTATTCAGTCATGGCTCCACTTTATGACCCCATGAGGTCATAAAGGTGGTCATGTACCTGCTCATAAATATGCGGAACATGACCAGGTCATATTGTGCATGGTATTCCATGATGCAACAATGCAGGCCATGACCACCCTGGCCCATGTTTTGCACTCATTCCATGAGTCGTACACTGCACTCCATGACTACCCGGGCCCATGTTTTGCACACATTCCATGAGTCGTACACTGCATTCCATAACCACCCTGGCCCATGTTTTGCTTGGTTTACATGACTCGTACACTGCATTCCATGACCACATTGGCACATGTT
>NW_003307626.1:236333-237596 GCF_000143455.1 Volvox carteri f. nagariensis
TGTGTATTTGCCGAGAGCNACTCGGCTGTTCGTTGGTGGTACGGCGGGGCCGTACTGGTGAGAAAGTAGGGCAAGTCGCGGAGAGCGCGACGGAAAGTGCAATTTCGCGAGTTGATATAGTCAGTACTGACAGGTTTCCACTGCGTCGTCTGCCCATTACACCGCCCCGCGGCAGATAGCACAGTCGGTAACCAGGCTCGCCTCCTCCCACGGAAGCAAGCACACTCTTCTGCTCGCAGGTACCCAAGCTCGACTCACGTCTATAAGCGGTAAGGCAACTACTCATGAAAACGAAAACAAACCTCGCTTCGCTCAACTCGCTCTCGTACGAAGTGGTGAGCGACATCTATGTGCTTAGTTCGCACCGAAGAACCAGGATTCTCGATAAGAGAAATAGCAGCCTTATTATCGCACGCTATGCTGACGCAGTTAGCGTCAACCCCCAACTCCAGGAACAATTGCCTCAACCACAAAGCTTCTCGCGTAGCAGCCGCAGCAGCCATGTATTCAGCTTCAGCAGTCGAAACTGCCACAGTAGGCTGGACACGACTGGACCAACTAACAGCCGCGTTCGAATGCAAAAACACAAAGCCAGTGGTCGACCTCCGGGTATCAGGGCAACCAGCATAATCGGCGTCGGCAAAACCCTGCAGGCCACCGTTCCCTTCGAACACTAAACCAAAATCGCGCGTACCAGCAAGATACCGCAAAACACCCTTAGCCGTCAAAAGGTGGTCATTGGTAGGTTTCGACATATGACGTGCGAGCGCTCCCACGGCCTGAGAAATGTCCGGCCTAGTACAGGACGAAAGATACATAAGTCCGCCCACTAGCTCGCGATACTCGTTACCCACAGACTCATCCCCCTCTTCAGCAACACGAAGCTGAACTCCAGGCGAAAGCGGTGTAGCGCGACCGTTGGCATCAACAAAACCAAACTTCGACAACAGGCCTTCAGTGTACTTCCGCTGTGACAACTTCAGCCACTTTTCGTTCACGCTTCTTTTGATCTCCATACCAACGAAACGATCGACAGGCCCTAGGTCTCTCGTCTCGAAAACCTCCATCAACCGTCTTTTAACCTCGTTAACCAATTCTTGGCATTTAGCAGCCGTGAGGGAGTCATCCACGTTGATCAAGAAATAAACACGATCATCCCCCTCGCCACGGACAAACATAGCAGGATCGGCAGCAGTAGGCTTGAAGCCCATCTTCCTCAACTCCTCCTTGAGCTTAACATACCACGCTCGCGGAGACTGCCGC
>NW_003307626.1:237646-238290 GCF_000143455.1 Volvox carteri f. nagariensis
TGCGAGGGTGCAGGACGCGGCGGGTGGTGGCGTCGCACCCGATGAGACCGGAAGTCGTGGAAGCCATGGCGGCAGTGGTGGCGCCGCCACCGCCGTCAACGCAATGCGTCCCCCTGGCGGCGGCGGCGGCGGTGGCGAAGGGTCGAGGGCTCTGCGGATGCGCGGCAGCTCCGGCAGCGACCGCTCCGGCGCCAGTGGCAGCAGCCTTCGAGCCGAGGGCCCAGCACTGCATCGTTGCAGAGGAGGCGGAGGCGGAGGCGGCTCTGCCGCTGCCGCCACTGATACCGCTGTAGGGCCTTTCGGTGGCCGCAACGGTATCGCCGTCGCCGCCTCTGCCGCAGACGCCGGTGCTGCTGGCACAGGCCCTTTTGGCAGCCGCAATTCGGCGGTCGCTGCCGCTGCCGGAACGGGCCTCCGCGGCGGCGGCGGTGGCAGTGCCGCTGCCGCCGCCGCCGCCGCCCTTCCGGTGCCGCTGGCCTCCCTTGAGTCCCTGGAGCTCCTTGCCTTTCTGTCCTCGGGTCTGCCGCAGGGTTTGTCAATCGGCTCCGACCTGGCCAATCATCTGGCGCTATTGTCATCCCCGGGAGCCGGCGGCGGTGGAGCTGCAGGGAACCGGAAGAGCGCCACGATCGGTATCGACGCCG
>NW_003307626.1:238340-270651 GCF_000143455.1 Volvox carteri f. nagariensis
GCACTCCCATAGCCAAACGGAATCGCTTAAACATCGCATGACTCAACGGTTTCGTCATGCAATCGGCGACCATATCAGCCGTACCACAATAACGAAAACAAACCTCGCTTCGCTCAACTCGCTCTCGTACGAAGTGGTGAGCGACATCTATGTGCTTAGTTCGCACCGAAGAACCAGGATTCTCGATAAGAGAAATAGCTGCCTTATTATCGCACGCTATGCTGACGCAGTTAGCGTCAACCCCCAACTCCAGGAACAATTGCCTCAACCACAAAGCTTCTCGCGTAGCAGCCGCGGCAGCCATGTACTCAGCTTCAGCAGTCGAAACTGCCACAGTAGGCTGGACACGACTGGACCAACTAACAGCCGCGTTCGAATGCAAAAACACAAAGCCAGTGGTCGACCTACGGGTATCAGGGCAACCAGCGTAATCAGCGTCGGCAAAACCCTGCAGGCCACCGTTCCCTTCGAACACCAAACCAAAATCGCGCGTACCAGCCAGATACCGCAAAACACCCTTAGCCGTCAAAAGGTGGTCATTGGTGGGTTTCGACATATGACGTGCGAGCGCTCCCACGGCCTGAGAAATGTCCGGCCTAGTACAGGACGAAAGATACATAAGTCCGCCCACTAGCTCGCGATACTCGTTGCCCACAGACTCATCCCCCTCTTCAGCAACACGAAGCTGAACTCCAGGCGAAAGCGGTGTAGCGCGACCGTTGGCATCAGCAAAACCAAACTTCGACAACAGGCCTTCAGTGTACTTCCGCTGTGACAACTTCAGCCACTTTTCGTTTACGCTTCTTTTGATCTCCATACCAACGAAACGATCGACAGGCCCTAGGTCTCTCGTCTCGAAGACCTCCATCAAACGTCTTTTCACCTCGTTAACCAATTCTTGGCATTTAGCAGCCGTGAGGGAGTCATCCACGTTGATCAAGAAATAAACACGATCATCCCCCTCGCCATGGACAAACATAGCAGGATCGGCAGCAGTAGGCTTGAAGCCCATCTTCCTCAACTCCTCCTTGAGCTTAACATACCACGCTCGCGGAGACTGCTGCAGACCGTAAAGCGATTTGTGAAGCAAACAAGCATCATCAGGTCCACCAAGGTCATAGCCTGGCGGCTTGCCGCAAAACACAGGCTCTTCTAGATCTCCGTTAAGAAACGCGGTCTTGACATCCATCTGTTCCAGAACTAGACCACGCGCAGCTACAACAGAAAGCAGAGCACGAAGGGTGGTGTGCTTTCCCACAGGCGCGAATACTTCATCGAAATCTATCCCTTCCTCTTGGCGAAAACCTTGCGCTACCAAACGCGCACGATAACGTTCGATGTTTCCATGCTCATCCCGCTTACGCTTGAAGACCCAAATGAGAGGAATGGGTGCAACTCCAGGTGGAGGCGGTTGCAGCGTAAACGTATTATTGGACAATAGCGCTTTAACTTCCTCGTCACACGCAGCCTTCCAGTGACTAGCATCGGGACGACTAAGAGCTTCCTTCAACGATTTGGGCTCTTCGTCAATATTAACAGCACCAAAAGCTAACGCCACATCACAGTACCTAGCGGGAGGAACACCCAAGTTGCATCTTGTAGATCGCCTTAGTCCCTCTAATTCAACCGAAGGTACAAGTGGAACTGGAGGCGCATGTGGAACAGGAGGCGCAGGAGGCGAAGCAGTAGATCCACTAGTAACCTCTCCCCCCCCGCCCTCCGAAGCCGACACTGGTGCGGGTGGAGAAGGACCCGACGAAACGCTACCACTAGGGCTCCCACGCACTTGAACGGCGGTAACCCCACTAGGTGCCGGCTCATCATCGGAGTCGTCTAGAACCGGATTAACATTTTCTACCCGGTTTTGCACCTCATCATCAGAAGTATCATCCCAAAACGATGCAAGCACAGACTCCTCATCGAATTTAACGTCCCGACTCACTACTACTCTATTGAGTTCGGGGACAAAGACGCGATAGGCCCTAGAACCGGCCTCGTATCCTACAAAAATACCTCGCGACGCAACTTTATCAAGCTTATCCCTATTTTGCTTAGGGATGAGAACGTACGCTACACAACCAAAAACACGCAAATCGGAAAGGTCGGGCTTAGAGCCGAAAAGCAGTTCGTAAGGGGTACTAGGCAAATCATTAACAGGAGACCTGTTTCGCAAATAATTAGCAGTAATAGCAGCATTGCCCCAAGAAGATTTGGGCAAATCGGCCTGAAAAAGCATCGCGCGCACCTTCTCCATCAACGTGCGATTTAGACGCTCTGCCGACCCATTTTGCTGTGGCGTGTATGGAGCGGTGGTCTGATTGATAATGCCCCTATCCTTGTACCACGCCGCTAACTCCGCGTTAAGATACTCCCGACCCCTATCCGTACGAACTACCTTAGTCTTCTCTCCGCACTGATTTTCTAACATAGTCAGCATCTCCTTCACACAACTCGCCACCTGATCCTTTCGCGACAGAAGGCAAACAACTGACATACGTGAAAAATCGTCCAAAAACGTAGCAATGTACGAATGGCCATCACTGGAGGTGACAGGAAGCGGACCACACACATCCATATGTACCAAAGCCAACTTATTATCTGCACGATTTCCACTAGAACTGAACGGCGAACGTGACAATTTGGCCTCGACGCATGTGCTGCATACCGACTCACCCTCTACACGAAAGTCCTTCGCCGGTACATCGATCCCGGTGACCATACCACCGTCAACCAGACGAGCCAGGTTCCGAAAGCTCAGATGACCAAGCCGGCAGTGCCAAAGGTAGGCATCGGACACAGACCTGGATGAAAACGCATTGACTGGCGCGGGGGTTTCAGGCAAAATCATAGTACCCTTCAGGCGGTAAGCTCCCCGAGAATAAGGGAAGCTATGAGACCAGGTACCGTCGCTACTCCTGACAACAGCCTTAGGTGCCCGCAGAGGTGGACGAACCCTAACGGGTAATAAACGGGCTGGTAGGAAACCTTCTCGCGAATTCCAACTCTTCCGACTATATGGGAGTCCTCGTTCGGAGCTTCCGTAGATCCCCAAAAATTCCACACTCGCTCCTTTCTCAACGAGGACACGGACAGACAACAAGCGGTGCTTGAATCCCGGGACATGGAATACTCCGGTAAATTCCAAAACCTCGTCCTGATCACTAAGTACGCGCAGATCCCCAAAACCAACTACACGAAGTCGCCTACCGTCCGCGATCTCAACGAACATGTCACCGTCGATCTTCTGGTAGTTCCAGAGGCACGTAGAATCGGGAGACATGTGGTACTGGGAACCGGAATCCAGCACCCAGCTGTCGAGGTGGTTGGCGCGGTCGATGTACTTGCCCCGGAGTTACCAGGCGACTTACAGAATCGCGCCTTATGTCCAGGTTTACCGCAGTTGTAACACTTAATGGCATTGCGAGATGATAGGGCGACGGCGACGGGATCCGTGGTCACGCTGTTCCTGGTTGCCTGCTCCACCGGCAACAGAATGTTCTCCAGAGCAGCTAGATCCGATGGCATTGCACCCATAAGCAAATGTTGTCGGGCTACCTCGAAGGAGTCGCTAAGCCCCTGTACCGCTTGCATAACGATGGTTTTGCTGTCTTTGGCCAAACCCGAACCTGCTTCCCGCATTTCACTCACAATGTCTTTGACGCGAAACAGGTACTCAACTAATGACTCGGAGCTGGCCATCTTCAGATTCGTAAACTTTTGGTGCGTTGACATCTGTCGAGCGCTGCAGCTTGCTGCGTAGCTGCGGTGCAAAGTGTCCCAAAGTTCCTTGGCTGTGTTATAGCTCTCGGCATAGTCCAACACATTCTTGGCCAATCTCAGCGCGATCTCCGCGTGGGCCTTGCGGTCCAGCTCCTGTGCGGCGGCGTCGCCGGCGGGGACACCCTTCTCGACGACACTCCAAAAGCCCTTCGCCATGAGGGCTGACTTCCCATATCTGGACCAAGTGACGTAGTCAGATCCGTCAAAGCGAGTGTTCCACAATGAATCGATCACCATTTTAGAGCGCGGGGCTCATAACCTCTTGAAGGCTGAATGGATTTGGACGCAATAGTGATTGCCAGAGCGTTTACAAAGCGACTAACGGCTCAGCTCAGCCACAACTCACTACTCTAGAAGCATACCAGACCAAAGATAATCGCTGGCTCATTCCTATTTATTCACGAGTTCGACAGTCGATCAGCAAGTACGGAAGATGGCTCCACTCTATCCAGAAACCAAGCATCACGCAAGCATCAGGCGACAGACTGACCGGACAACATTTTCCTCAACAATTATGAGAAACGGTTTGTTAAACAACTTTGTTTTGAGAAAGAAAACTGTGAATCACGTCGAATCATACCCGAAGAGGCCCCCCCGGACCCCAATTCCGATTCGGGTCCAATCAGGTCCAATTCAGAGTCCAATTCGCATGAATCAACCCTGATTCGCCCACATGTGAACACGTCCTAAGGGTGCCCGGTGTCGGGCACGCCAACTGAACATCTTCCTGGCATCTGCACTTTGCATTTCACCGTGTTTTCTCTTTTATTTAATAACACCGCGCTGCGCCCCGGCCGCACGAGCTATGAGCCGCGAGCGCACCGCAGCTGCAAAGCGCGCCCGCGAGCCTGCAACGGTACTGGAGAAAAGAAAGCGCGCCCTTCCTGGTCACCATTCACTGCATGGCGCACCGGACGGACCTCGCAGCGGAAGTGCTCAACGTGGCAGCCATCATTGAGCGCATAGTCCAGCTGCTCACCAACGTGCACAGCCACTTCTCGCGCAGCTCGAAGCGCATAACTGCGCTCAAGCGGGTGGCGTCAGAGGCTGGCACTCGCGGCAACCGCATGCTGAAGAACGTGGAGCCAAGGTGGGTAATGTGATCGGGAAGGTTCGCGGGTTTTGCTAGTACTTTTGCCTGGCATGTTTGACTGCTTAGCTTACTGCTTGGCTTGCCTAAGCCAGGATGGATACCAAGACCTATACCTTGCAAGTCTGTGCATTTACAAATTGCTACATTTGTCCGACTCTACAGGTGGATCAGCATCTATCGGCCGCTATGCCGTGTGCTCGATGAGAGCGCTGCGCTGACGGCTTATTTCGACCCGGAGCGTGAGCGCCCTGCGGGAGAGGACGACCCTGACGCCAGGGCCAGCACCATCTACGCCAAGCTCACTGATTGTTGTATCCTGTAAAGGTTTTCTGTAAGCGGCGGCGCCTGGGCTACGACAGTGGCATTGTTATCGGCGGCACTGGCGATGCGGGGAGTAGCGGCAATGGTGACGGCGGTGGCCATGGCGCGGAGAGAAGGTGAGGTGGGGGGAGGGCCGTCCGGTGCGACCATGTGAGCGGCGCTCTGGCCGGCCTGAAGCTCGCGATGATGGGCCATTTGTCCTTTTCGGGGTTACACGGATTGTAACGGGCGTTGGTGTCGGCGTCGATGGGTGCTGCTGCCGCCGCACGCATGCACGCACACATCATACATGCTGCGTGAAACTTTAGGATTTAGTCGTCGCCCTCGCTCCTGTATTGCATGAACCCGTCTGCCAGCCCAAACAAATCGGCTTTATAATCATTTACGATAAAGGCATTTTAGGTCCCATCCGCCTTTCACCCCCTGTTGGGCTCTTCACCCGGCCACGCGACCCACCCCGGCTGCCTTACTACTGCCGCCGATACTGCTTCCGCCACCGTCACTTTTTCGATTGTACGGCTGCATGAACCACAGGGTCTCAGGTCTGTCGCACAATGGTGGACATGGTGACGGCGGCGACGGCGGCGCATTCGATCTCTCTCGCCAGCCAACTTTGAGTATGGGACTGGGTTCACTGGTCAGAGCGGACTCTGCTGCCTTCAAGCCGGACGTCCCTGAGGTGGGTGGTGGTCTTCGGTCCCGCACATGCCGTATGTGGACTGAACCACAGACAGCGATCATACTTGAACACGTGTCACTAGTCCCTCCCCTCCTTCTTTACGCCTTGGCATTACTGCTTTTCTTCCGCGATTATTTTAGTCTTGGCGGCTAGGTAGGTAGTTTTCCGACATCTTCTTCACTACGTCATCCCGAGGTCGCCGCACTTCAAGGACGCCGTTTGGTCAGTTCTACGTCTGGTACACTCTTTCCATGGCAGCAGCTTCACTCGTTCGTGGTTCGTCTTTCCCTCCCCTCCTTCCTGAACTGTCAGGCGGTGTCCCTATCCGAGATCCACGCCACTCCCTTCACGACGGGGCTACCCAAGGAGCTGCTGGCGGCCATTGCGGCTCAGGCGGCTGGCGGAGGCAGCGGGGGGGTCGCGGCGGTTGGCAGCGGCGGCAGCGGGAGTGGAGGAGGGAGCCAGCGCCACGGTCATGCAGTTGGCGAGGATGGTCGGGCCGCAGGTGGTGGAGGCGGGCGGCCCGGTTGCGAGGCTGTGGTGGAGGCCGTTGAGGCGGCTGGGGGGGAAGGCGGTGATGAAGGAGGGGGGAGGAGAGGAAGAGGGGGTGCGAGGGTGCAGGACGCGGCGGGTGGTGGCGTCGCACCCGATGAGACCGGAAGTCGTGGAAGCCATGGCGGCAGTGGTGGCGCCGCCACCGCCGTCAACGCAATGCGTCCCCCTGGCGGCGGCGGCGGCGGTGGCGAAGGGTCGAGGGCTCTGCGGATGCGCGGCAGCTCCGGCAGCGACCGCTCCGGCGCCAGTGGCAGCAGCCTTCGAGCCGAGGGCCCAGCACTGCATCGTTGCAGAGGAGGCGGAGGCGGAGGCGGCTCTGCCGCTGCCGCCACTGATACCGCTGTAGGGCCTTTCGGTGGCCGCAACGGTATCGCCGTCGCCGCCTCTGCCGCAGACGCCGGTGCTGCTGGCACAGGCCCTTTTGGCAGCCGCAATTCGGCGGTCGCTGCCGCTGCCGGAACGGGCCTCCGCGGCGGCGGCGGTGGCAGTGCCGCTGCCGCCGCCGCCGCCGCCCTTCCGGTGCCGCTGGCCTCCCTTGAGTCCCTGGAGCTCCTTGCCTTTCTGTCCTCGGGTCTGCCGCAGGGTTTGTCAATCGGCTCCGACCTGGCCAATCATCTGGCGCTATTGTCATCCCCGGGAGCCGGCGGCGGTGGAGCTGCAGGGAACCGGAAGAGCGCCACGATCGGTATCGACGCCGGCAGCGGAAGTGGAAACTGGGCTAGGGAAGGAGGGGCCAGCCGGGGTGCCGCAGCCACGGCGACAGCGGTGGTGGTGCCAGGTGGCGAGCCAGCTGCCGCCGCCGCGGCACCGCAGTCGCCCTCGGGTGCTCACTCGCCTTCGAATGGCATGGCATCGCTGCTGGCGGCGGTGGCGGCGGCGGCAGACGAGGAGCAGCAGCAGAAGTACCCACATCAGCGGCACCACCCATTCCACCAACTTCAGTACCAAAAGCAGAAACAGCACCATCAGCACGAACATCATCACCAACAGCAATACCACAACGGACAGGATTCCGTACCGTTGCATCCGCACGGCGCGCCGGCGCCGCAGGTGGCCGCGGCGGCGGTGACGACCGTGACGACAGGGCACGGGGCGCGGGGGCAGCAATCAACGGGCCGCGGCCAGTCGGGACATAGCGGCGGCGGCGGCAGCGACAACAACGGCGGCGGTGGCGGCGGACAGCCGCTGGGGTTGCTTCAAATGCGGCAGCAGCTGCGAGATATGGAACAGCAAAGCAGATTTCACCGCCAGCAGCTGCAGCAGCCGCAACAGCATCCACAACAGCAGTATCCTCCAGCAACGCAGAGCCGACCAGCAATGGCAGCAGCATTGGCGGCAGCGACGGGCTTACATGCAGTGCTGGGCGCCGGCGCCGTGAGATCCGGAGTCGGTGTGCAACACGACCCCGGGGGCAGCGGCGGCCGCGGCAGCAATAGTGCCTTCTCGGGCCGTGCGCTAGGAAGCTTCGAGCTAGCGGCGGCGTTGCGGGGGCCTGACGCCGCCAACGCCGGCGGTGACGGCTTTTACCCCGGAGGAAACCTCCCCTTCCCACTAACGACTAACAACCTTAACCACCACCATGCTTACCGCCTCAGCAACGGTGGCGGTGGCAGTGGTAGTTACGACGGGGGCATGTTGGGGGATTGGGGCATAAATCTTCCCATCTCTGCTCTGACCAACCTGGGCCATACTGCGTCAGGCGCCGATATCGCGGCGGAGGGCGGTGCTGACGGCGTCGGCGTCAGCGTTGGCTCCTTGTTGTCCGCCGCGGCGGCGGCGGCTGCCGCCGCCGGTGGCGGCGGCAGCACATACCACCGCCGCGCCGAGCCACTGTTGCGGGCGCCGTCGCTCGCCGACGCAGTCAACGGCGGCGGCGGCGACGACGGCGGCGCCACCTGGCCTCAAGCTCTGTCTGCTGCCTGGCCGACGGGAGCATTAAGCTCCTTCCCAGGACGCGCTGGCGGCGGCGGCGGCGGTTGTCGCCATTGAGTCGCCGGTTGCTGCAGGAGCTTCTGCCATATGTCTTGAGTAGTGCCGAGGGCGATGCCGGGCTTACACCATCATCGTGCCTGATGACATTCGGGTGGTGCCGGGCTCGGAGTCTACCTACATGCCCACCTGCTTACACGCCTAGTGCAGCAGCGGTTGCTAAGGGGAAAACGCTGTGGCTTAGATGTGCGTCGTATGGTGTGGATGTGTGTGTCGCTGTATGGTCATCGGGGTATAGAGCGCTCAACGCTCTTTGCATCTGTCTGTCTGCTTGTCTGCCTGCATTTTAAGTCTGTTGTCTGTCTGTCTGTCTGTCTGTCTATTTGTCTGCCTGTCTGTCTCGAAGACATCCTCGTACAACGAATGCTGGAGAACATATGAATGGAGGAAATGTTAGTGGTGGTGGGGTTGGGGTGGCTCTTGTGATGGGTATGCAAGACCCCACATCCCATCGCCAGCGGGCCATCCAGCTTACGTGAACCCCAACTTCAATCTCTCTTCCCCGCTCCCTGCTGCAACCTCTGCTGTGAAATTGTAGTCTTTTACCCTTTTCGCTGTCGTGCGGTCCTATTTCTCTATTCCAAGGTGCCCCAGGAGATGGCTGCTATAGTGTGCCGAACACCCACATGACAAACTTGTGGCTCTTATTAGGCTCTTGGGCCTTGGGCTCTTGGTCGTTTGGGCACTCGTTACACCTCTCTGGATAACGCAACCGAGGTGTAACACCATACACACACAAATGGAGCTGCTGTGAGAGGAGAGGAGGGGAGAGGAGAGGAGAGAAAGGTAGAAGAAGGACGAAGAAGCCAAACCCTTCCGGTGCTGCTGTGACCGGTTTGGTTATTTTTGTGTGAGTAGGTGTGTGTGTGTGTGTGTGTGTTTGTGTATCATCGCAGCGGTGTGCGGTCCCAGATCCATGTAGGTAGAATACAGGCCAACTCCAAGACCATGTATTCCTTTCCCCCCCCCCCATGTCTCCATTGAGTGGGGGAGGTGCCAGCGCGTGCCTGTGTTTTGAAGAATTAAGTTGCAAAACGGAAATTGCTTGCGGGTCTGTGTACATGTCTGTATGCATGTGCACTTCTGTTTCTTTGCCACTGTGTATCTGAGTGTGACTCGGAGCTTCGGAGGGAAAGGGGTAGGGGGTTGATGACTCCAACTGCGGTTGAGCTTGTTCTCAGGGCCCAAGTGATAGTGTAGGGATAGAGAGGCGGGTGGAGAAGGGGGTGTCATGGAAAGGAGAATGGGTGACCCCAGTGCTTTAGGGTGTTGGAACCCGGGAAGTGGGCACCACATGTAACCCACGGGGATCTGGGGTTACCGGGGGGTGGCAGAGCGGCCAGGATGCGGCGGAGGGTCGGGTCGGGAGCAGGATGCGGATACAGGAAAGAGAAGGATAGAAATGTGGACCAAAACCCCCGGATAAGGATGGCAGATGTGTCGGCGGATGGCGGCAGGGTCGACGCAAACCCACCAAGGATGAGGATGGCGGAGGGGAGGGAATGCAGTCACCAGTATGGGGGACGTGTGGGTTGAGGATAGGGGAAGGGTGACGGTGTAGGATGTATCCAACCGACAGGATGTGTGCCCGGGAGCCCCCCCCCCCAGGATGGGAGGATGGGAGGATGGGCCCTCGCTCTGCATCCCCCCTGGGTTACTGGCATCACGGCGCACTGCTCCCGCGCCTAAATGAGCCACTGGAAGTGAACGAATGAATGAAGGCGAGGCAGCCGGGTGGTGGATGGCAACTAAGTGACCTCTGTGATGTCAGGCATTTCTGGGGGGCCTGTGCTCCTGCTATTGCTTCATCCTGCCGGGGCCAAAAGGCGACGTACATGCTTTCTTTGCTAGAGCAAGGAAAGCATGTACGTGTACATGTACGGCGTACTATGAAACGGGGAGAAGGAATGTTCCGTCCGGTGCAAAAGAAGGATCTCGCGTGGCAGAGGAAGAAGACTGTTGTACACCTGTTGCTACTGCTGCTGCTGTTGCTATTTTCGTCGCTGCGGCTGCATGCGTCTACAGAGATAACGAACGAGAAAGCAGTGCGAAGAACACACATGCACCTGGGGTCCATGTCCACCAGGCGGGCCCAAAGCCAGGCGGCCACCTTACCCGACGGCTTCACTCCAAGGGGGGCCCTCGGTATTATTTTAGATGCATGGTAGTGGTGGCTAGAAGATACGACATGGTTTCAGAAACGCGCGTCAACGAACTGCAAAACATTACAGTGGCGGCTCGTATGGGGCCTGTGGGGCAGTGTTTTTTTAATATATTCCTTATAAGGAATAAAGAGGCCATTTTCATTCCGCTGTACATTTTCATTCCTCCAGCCAAAAACGCCCATTGCTGCCAGATTGCTCCGTAGTGTGCAGAACTTAGTATTATCGATCATAGAATAGATATGAGGGTCAAGCCGTAAGAAGGTCAAGCCCGTGAGTCAACGCGGCATAGCAGAATGTATGACCGGTCCTCACATAGCCAAACACGCGAAAGGCAACGATCGCGGCTCGAACGTCGAACAAACACCAAAACAGCAAGATAAGCCTGAACATTTTCCTGATAAAGGCGTTTGGGACGGCGGTGCTGTTGTCGGTAATGCATCGGCAATGGTCGAGCACCTAGCATTGTGTGTGCGGATGTTTACCCAGGACCTGTTCGACCTGGGCACGTTCCCGTTCCGTGACGCACTGAGGAAGTGGCTGGACAGCAGCAGCAGGGGCCGGTACATGATGAACCGGTAGAGTCCAAGTGTGCTGTGGTTTGCAGTGGCGGGTGACGGCCTGTGATTTGCTATGCGGTTGCTTGCTTTGGGCCTTTGCTTGGTCGGATTTACTTATTGCTCACAAACAGTTCCAGAACTATCTATGCATGTGCATGAAGAGTGCGCACATGAACGAAAACGCGCCAACGCAGTGCGTGCCTCTTGGTCTATGAGGGGAGTTGTAACTTATCGGGGGGGTCTGGGGGGGGCGTAGCATTCCCCTGCGCCCCACACTTACGGAATAAATTACGGCGACCCTAGCAACTTTGTTACTTAGGTCGGAATAAATTGAGACCCGCCCTAAATGAAGAAAAATCACTGCTGTGGTGGACTGTGTCGTGTTATAAGGGGACCAGGGGAATGCCGCTATGCCCCGCTATCCCATACACTTGTACGTTGCGAAGAGCCGAAACGGAGCCCACCACGCTGACATGCGGTTTACTACTGTGCACGATGTGATGCAGAACCGTGTGTACGCAAGGTCTAATGGTTAATTGATTTGGCACGCTTGGGATGGGGATATATAAAAGACCCTGATGGCGATGGAAAACTGTGTAAGCGCGGCGGTGTTAAACTGTAAAACACCGACGTGTTGGAGGTCTCGTTATCGGCTCAAAAGTGAAGTCGCCTGCGAAGGCTTGTGAGTAAATCCTTTCAACGACTGAAAGAAACAGTTAAGCTGGATCAGCTGAAAGAATGTCGGGATTCATTGTACTGAAATCTGGGTGTGTGCTGGGCTGGACAAGAATTGATTGCAAGAATCAACAAACAAGAGCAAAACAGCGGTTTGATGCTGAGATGGCGGTGCACATGCAGAGCGGGCCACCTGGTGTTGCGGGGGGAGGGGACTCTGGCCGGAGCAATCAAGCGATAAAAAGTGACGCGATTCTGATCCACACCATTTACAAACAGCAGTGTTGCCATCGTCACTTGCACAAGCGTCAAACGTAATCTTACGCCCAATGCGGGCTTCAATCGTCGCAAAGGTTGCCGGATCGAATTGCATTCGCGGGCACATAATGCCTAAAGATTCTAAACGCCCGACAATTCTCGAATCGTCATCATCGTGGTGAATCCAAGTCTGCTGGCCACTCGGCCGCTGGGCAGCACGTCACGTGTTGGCGAGATGTCCCTGGCGACCGCACTTCGTGCAGAGGCCATATTTGGGGTTATTCCACTGCGGTTCAGAAATTTTCAGGGCTTTCAACCGGGAGCCAACGTCCGGAGGGGGATTCAGGGGGTTCCCACGTACCGCCGGATTTCTCAAAGGAACGGCGCCCTGACGGGCCCGCTTCAATTCACGGAGTTCGGCGGCAAGGGCAGCGCTTTGCTCCTGCAGCACCGACGTCTCAGGGCGCCGGATCTGGTCCTGTTTCTGGTTCTGGTTGGTGAGGACGGGTCGGGACCCGCCAGCCTCAGAGTCGTTCACATTTCCAGAGGGCGCCTCCGCCCAGAGTCGGATTCTCTGGGGGGTCTACCGTTGCAGGGTCACTACCTGCGCTACTCATTAGCGAAACTAGGGGGGCGGCTTTTCAAAGCCGAAAAGGGGCTCGGCCGCGGTGCTGCCACTTGAACCCTATTATATTCGCAGGGAAGTCCGTACGGCATAGGAGTGCAAGCACAAGAACGCCGCACGTTTGGAGTACAGACTTGTTTTTGAAATCCTCAAACAACAATGGTCGGCAGACTTGCTACGGCGGTGTAGATCTGTCTGGATCATCGCAAGCGCGCAGCCGCCATAGCATAATCATTATTGACTGAACAGTTAGCCTTCTCGTGATGCGGCAATCCGTAGAATGACATACACACAAAGCAGGAGTGTCATTGCGGCAACGTGTGTTGCCGCTACTGCGCCAAATCCATGAGTCGGGACTGCCCGAGTACTACCGATGCATCCATGTTCGACGCCGGCCCTTCTGCTGGCTGGCAGTTCAAGGCGCGTCAAAGTGCTCGTGCTTCATGGACCAATTGTTGTCCGCTCCCAGCCAGAACGCATTCGGGGATCATTCACTTTACACATTAATAAGTCGGAATGCAGCGGCAAAGCTGATGGTGTGTCGCAAAGGCACAGTTCGTTCGAACTTGGATTGAATGAATGAAGAAGAGAATAAGAAGGACAACAATCAAACAGGCACGAGCGAGACGCCAGGAGGGAGGTGCTTAGAGTGTCGGTCATGAACGAACCAACCCATAAAGGATCATGCCGTTTGCTTATGAATCTATAATGTAAGGGACATGCAACGACGTCATAGGCAAGGGCTGCGGCGTGAGGGGAAATCAAATTCGAAGCCATTGAAAGGTATCTTCGCGCTCCGATGTAGTTGAATGTTCTTCTTTGGCCAACCGATAAAGAATTGATGTAGCTTTTACATTGCAATCTTTAGCGGAGTGAGATATGGAAATTGATCTCACCCTGGAAAGCCATCTTCGCCCACAGATATATCTGAATTCATTCCCATGGTCCATCAATAGAGATTTAGAATAGCTTTCCGACGCAATTTAGAGCGGGGCAGGATATGAAAGTTAATATGTTAGGAAGCGGTGCTGTTCACGGATGACCGGCCCTATTTTGGCCACAGGCCGCGTCATAGGACTGCAAAAATACGGCCCGCCTACAGGCCCCAATGCAATGCAATTTTACAGAGTTATTAACCTTCCAAAACCATACTAACAGATTTCCAAAAGACTACACCATCAACGAAATGCCCTCCTGCTAGTAAATGGCAATAAAAGGCAAATAGGGCCGGTCATCCGTGAACAGCACCAGCTTAGCTAACTTCGCCCACAAATTTATCTGATTTAATTCCATTGGTCCCTCGATAGAGATTTAAAATAGCTTTCAGACGCAATTTTCATGGGGGCGAAATAAGATGAAATGTTACACCATGACTGACTGACTGACGGACTGACTGACAGCAGTGAACCTAGGGGGCTCGGCCCCCCGAAAGGCGCTTCACGCCCGGGGCCTCGCCCAAAAAGTACTTAACTCACTGTTCAGTGACAAGGAAGAGATCGCCAAAGTGAGCTGGTCGCGAAGCTGTACAAGTTGCGAGGGGTTGATCTCCATGCGACCGTAAAGGTCGAACGGGAAGTCGGTTTCTAGAGCTGCCACTGAATTACTTCTAACTCCTTTTGTAAATCAGGATCTTTAAGCAGCCCCTCGCACAAATGTGTCCGGTCGTACTGTGCCGAATAAAGACTCCGTACGCCCCAAAAGCCAGGCGCGAATTTTACCGCGCGGATGCGCGCGTGCGATTCTCAAAATGCGCCTGTACAAGTGTATATAAATTTTCTTGGCGGAAAAGGACGAGGTGCGCCAGCGCGTTGCGCAGGTGGGCACGATGGCCATAGTCGCACGCGGCATGCAGCCTAGTCTATTGCGTGGCTGCTTTGCAGTAACTGAAAGCACCGAAAGCCTACATCGTAGCTTGCAACACTGGGCTCGTGAAACTGCCGCGGGAAGAGGAAGCGTCTGGCGAAGAGGCAGTTGTGTGCAAGCAAACGGTCGCGTTTTTGGTAGTGCAACGTATACAGCACCTTGTTCAGAGTAAAGTCAATGTAAGGGATTTGTGTTCGTTACCGAGTACTTATGGTTTGTCTTTGATCGGTACGACTCTGTGTCGTGCAAGGCTTTGCCAGACTATTTAAGGCATTCCTACACCATTATTTGTAAGCTTAGTATTCTTCTCTTCCTTGTCTCTCAGTCAGCGATTGATGTCGGGCTCTGCAGATCGGGCAAGTTAGGAACTAATGCTTCCTCCAGTCGCCAACTGGAGCCAGTTCCTTTCAGTCAAATTACAAAGTTGCGCAAAGTATAACATACATCAACTTAATTAAACAGAAGACAGATAAGACGTTTAGAGCCTTGTCGGTGACATGGACGCCGCTGTTGGCTTGGAACAGCTATTTGCTGTGCATAGGGACGTGCTCGCGTTAGCCGTGTTGCAACAGCTCAGGATGGATTTCAGCCAGCAACAGCCGCAAGAGCTGCAGCACAACCACCGGGAATGTCTTCAGTTGGGCACGTGTAGTTTTGGTCGGCGGGGTCGAGCATCGTACGCATTGCACACAGAAACCAAGGTGCAGCGTCTTTGTAACATCGCTAACATATCCGGTACGCGGTGGCAGGCTTGCCGAGCACGAAATGAAGGGGGGTCGCATCTCACCATTCAACTAAGCATGCATGTGCTCGGTTGAATGCTCGGTAGCGTGCGAGTTTACCCCTATCAGGATGTTTGTTTGCATATCCCTCCAAGCGAGAGGGCTTGGACCTATGCTGATGTTCGTTCCAAAAAGTGAACTGAGGACTGATGCTACGGTGAAAGGTATGCACGTAAATTTGCCCGTGCGCCAAACGCCCTGTAACTCGCTTATGCTAATCTCACATTCCAATATGCCACTGCACTTTCCTCTCCAGCCTGGCCACATTCTCTTCCTCGCAAACGTACTTGGGCACCTTACAATCCAGCACCATACGTGCTTTGGAAATGCGGGCAGCTGCTTCACAAGAACCACCCTATTTAAGCAGCCTCTCGCACAAATGTGTCCGGTCGTACGATGTCGCCCCCCAAAAGTCAGGAGCGAATTTTACCGCGCAGATGCGCGCGTGCGATTCTCAAAATGCGCCTGTACAAGTGTATATAAATTTTCTTGGCGGAAAAGGACCAGGTGCGCCAGCGCTTTGCGCAGGTGGGCATGTTGGCCATAGCCGCACGCGGCATGCAGGCTGGACTATTGCGTGGATGCTTTGCAGTAACTAAAAGCACCGAAAGCCAACGTCGTATCTTGCAACTCTGGGCTCGTGAAACTGCCGCGGAAGATGAAGCGCTGGCGAAGAAGCAGTTGTGTGTAAGCCATAAGGCACCTGCTTTCGGTAGCGCAGCGCATAATGCACATTGTTCCGACTAAACTCAAGTTACACTCTTACGAAATAAATAATAACAAACGCAGAATTAGGTAAAGATAAGAATCGCGAAAGTCGTTCAGAACCTTGCAAGTAAAATGGATGCCGCTGTTGGCTTGGAACAGCTATTTGCTGTGCATAGGGACGTGCCCGCGTTAGCCGTGTTGCAACAGCTCAGGATGGATTTCAGCCAGCAACAGCCTCAAGAGCTGCTGCACAACCACCGGGATTGTCTTCAGTTGGGTCGAGCATCGTACGCATTGTGCACAGAAACCAAGGTGCAGCGTCTCTGTAATATCGCCAACATATCCGGTACGCGGTGGCAGGCTTGCCGAGCACGAAATGAAGGGGGGGTCGCATCTCACCATTCAACTAAGCATGCATGTGCTCGGTTGAATGCTCGGTAGCGTGCGAGTTTACCCCTATCAGGATGTTTGTTTGCATATCCCTCCAAGCGAGAGGGCTTGGACCTATGCTGATGTTCGTTCCAAGAAGTGAACTGAGGACTGATGCTACGGTAACGCCCTGTAACTCGCTTACGCTAATCTCACATTCCAATATGCCACTGCACTTTCCTCTCCAGCCTGGCCACATTCTCTTCCTTGCAAACGTACTTGGGCACCTTACAATCCAACACCACACGGGCTTTGGAAACGCGGGCAGCTGCTTCACAAGGACCCCCCTATTTTGTAAATCAGGGTCCTATTGTAAGTACGTAACAGGCTGGAGCGAAGGCTGTAACCCCAAAATGTTAGCGCGTAATATCGGCGAGAGCCGACAGGTTACAGGACGAATTCGCTCCATCAAGGTCTGGGCTCTTTTCTAACCTAAGTAACGAGCATTAGAAGTGTAGGCTTCTAGGACCTCTCTCACTGGTGTATCATTAGATATCTAACCCAGGCTTCCCCCCGAGTAAAAATACTCGTTGCTTAGGAGGCAACGAGTCTAGAGATCTCTTCCGATCTACATCGGTTGCTCGAACCGATGTGTATGTAGGTATCTCAAGTGCGTGCCATTCCTTGGTTAGGAAACACTCCTAAACTCCAAGATATTCGTAGACTGTTCTTAAATCAGTCTAATCGAGTCGTGTCTTAATCACACAGCGATTAAGGTCTGTAACGCTCCAACGCGCTACAACAACATGAGGCCAGCTGCAACAGTCGCTGGCAACTAGGGATGTGAGTTTCAGCTGAATTGGGATTTGGCAACCTTAATTACGTAAGCTTAAAAGCGTAATATAGTAAATTACTGTAATTTACGGTTTCCACGGCCTGGACCCTGGACCCTTAATTTAAGGTTGCCGTATTAGTGTACGATTTTGGATTTTCAGCACAATTTCAGCGTTTTCACATTCGCAACACCATTCTTTACTTATTTACATATTTTTAACAGCGCGAGAAGGCGCCCATCACGCAGCTGGACTGGGAGGAGTTCATTCGGTGGATGGAGGCCCAGCCGGGCCTGGAGCTGCCGGAGCAGTAAACGATTTCAGTCCTGGCAGCTTCCCTTCCTCAGTACCGGCTGTTTTTGCTTGTTGGCTCAGCATGATGGGCTCATGGTTGGGCCCATGGGGATTTCGTTAAGCATTGAAAGCCGTGCATACATACTCGACCACGACACCTAATACCGTTGCAAACCAGGACTACTTGTCGTGTTGACTACTTGACTTGCTCTTTTGCTTGGTTGGGCGGAGGGAATCGCGGGTTTCAACCTGCATTGTTGGACTCTTTCACGCTTCCCCCATGGCTGGGTTTGTGGTGTGTTCGGAGGAGTGGACGGGTCAGCGGCACCCTGGTTTGCAGACCGGCGGAACCTGTAAGACCCATGGGTCTGTTAAGCTTTTAAGGTTTCTACCCCTCCTGAGGGACCTTATTACGGCGAGCCCTTAATTCTGTAAATTACGGCCAGGTCCAATCTTAATTCGTAATTACGTAACCTTAATTCCTTAAAACGTAAAAACGTAAAACGTAAATTCGCATCCCTACTGGCAACGTTACTCCGCAAGCTGCTCCGGTCACCGGCATTGTTATGCGGCCTGCGGTTCTGCAACCAACACATCCAGTACACCCCATGGTTCCCCCACTGCTACACCCACATAACGCCTCGTATGCTGCAGCGATCAGCACGATTCCTCAGCCTGCCATTCAAATGGCGCTGTTACGGGACCTTTCTGCCCAGCCTTCTGACAAAGCTCTACAGGCACGATTCTCTCAGCTCTTTCAGGAGGCTGGCATTGCACTTGGGGTCGGAGTGTCACCATCCTCTACACCCCTTATAGCGCAGGCGCAGCTCATTGGACAGTGGCAACAGCAGCAGTTCCTGCAACAGCTGCATGTACAGCAACAGTTGCAGCAGTTTGGCGTCATGATGCCGCCACCGCCGCCGCCACCGCCTCCTGCCCCTTCTATTCCCCCAGCTGCCCCTCCACCCGTTGTCACGTATGGGGCTGCACCGTGCCAAGGTGTGGCTCACCGTGGAAACGGGGTGTATGGCGCGGATAACAGCGATGACAGCGATTATGAGCCACATACGGATTCGGGGTCTAAGGAGGATGAGCTGGAGTACGATGAGTGTGACCCAAGGGCCGAGAAGAAGGTGTTCTGCACCTTGCATAAACAGCTTACGGATTTCCGGACGCTGGTGGGCCTGCACTTCATTTGTGATGTGCTGGTGCAGACAGATGGTGTGTTCAAGCTAATGCAAGCCCAGCAATTTAAGGATTCTGATGTTGCTGGGACTATTGCGGCAGTGCAGCACTCTCTGCGGAAGAGCTTCATAGATGTGCCGCCAGGGCAGCACACAACTCCTGCCCTGAAGTCCTTTTGGCAGCTTATGGCGACGACGGGGTGCAAATCCTTTCATGGTCACCCCGTGTCGAATGTCCCTGAGTCACCAGAGAGCATCATGCACGACCTCTTCAAGGAGTTCACCGAGAATCTCATCAAATATCTCGATCGACGGTTCCCTAACAGCACCTTCTTGTCGGCACTGGCCCTGTTTAATCTGATCGAGTACCCGGATAATGTGGACGATTGGGGTGAGGACGCGTCCGAAGCACTGAGGGGCTATTTCACGGTGCGCCTGAAGGAGAAGAAGCACATGCATGATTGCCATCCACAAATCGATTTCGAGGAGGCCAAGTTGCAGCTGTCCATGTTTAAGCATGAGATGTGGAAGTTGCAGCCAGCTGCTGTGAAGGATCGGGAGGCATTCTTGAAGTCTTACGTGGAGCAGCAGCAGGTGCTGTCACAGCTCCTTGGGTGTGAGGAGGTGTTCAGTGTTGGTGATGATCGCTATGAGGGTGCTGATGCCGCGGAGGGGCTGATGGAGCGCGTGCGCAAGCCAGCGATACACCACATTAATCTTATGATGCCAAGCTTGCACGAAAGCAGCACCTGTTCTCGGAGATGTCGGAGCGCGCTAATCTGTGTGCAAACTAAGCCAAATTTGTTTTAGGTTTATTGACCGAAATTATGCCCTCCCGCAGCCGTAGAAACCGATTTGCCGACCTCTGCTGCAAGTCATAGACATTCCCGTACTCCCGTACTCTTTCATACCAGTGTACTCATCGTGTCGCTGTGCATAGAAAGGTAGTTCACACTGGGTAGGACGTCGTCATACGGATTTCCTGGGCAGGTTGCACTGTAGCAGGGTGACCCGTTAGGCGCAAAAAGGTTAGGTGGTCGTGTTGACACAGCTGCGCGCCTTTCAAGCTACACATGTTCGAACTGTTTGCCTCCCCAGTCAGTCAGCCTCCAGCCCTCAGCTGCTGCTGACAATTTCCTTTCCTTTGCTCGCAGCGGGAACGAGAAAATTCTTGGCAAGCAGGACGGAAATTACATGTATGGTTCTTAAACACATGGGTCTCAAGTAAATAGCTGACGCTGCACAATGATACATCATCAGGACTCTGGCGCCTCTGACGTGGGGCAGCACATGAAGTCAATGCTTGTGATCTGGTATACGATGGTGGGACCAAAGAACAGAGCCTGGGGGCTATTGCACCTGCTGCTAGCCGCCTTGTTCAAAATCAGGCACACGGACAGCCCATTGCCCGGTAACCTCTGGAACAACGCGTCAATGCGTTTGATCGTTAGTACGCCGTACTCGGCACCATCAAAATTGATTGTCTGGAGGGTATGCTGTGGCTCACGGCCGTTGACGGTTACTGCCGTGATGGGCTTGGGCTTCTGTTGCACGCATGTTGCATCTACGATAAGGCAATACAATCAATGTGCATCAAGGGGACAAGGCCGTACAAAGTCTTAGACATGGTCTGTGCGTGGACATGTGCTTTTCCAAAGCAAGTGAAGCACGAGTTGAAGGTAACGATGGGAACAACGATGATTAAGAATTCCCTTATGATGTCGCATATTCAAAACACATCCTTTGCTTGGTATATACATGTACATTATTGTGGAGTTGTGTGCTTTTTTGCTAAAGCTTGATTGCACGGCAAGCAAGCCAATGCACAAATTGTTGTATTCTGGGGGACCTGCATCCGCTGATCGGTACTTTTCTGAAGTCGTAACACATATGATGTGTGAAACAGGGGGTTATGTCTTCACCGGTGGCAGCTACCCTGCGAAACCCTGCCTTCCCCGGTATTTCGCGGCACCCTCATCCTGTCACCCTAGTCAACTTCTCAGTGGATCACTCAGGTTCCGCACCCACCACCAAGATCCAACGGAATCTGCCGGGTCGACAGCGGCCCAACTCCATTCCTGATCGATTCGCAGGTTAACTTTAACCCAGGTCACCACCGTCCATCAACTAGGGGCGCAATGACAGATCTCGATCCCGGGATCTCCCAGGGGCAATGGTCGCGCGTTACCAGTGGTGCCAAACCCTAGTATACAACATATGTATATACACGTGGACATCCAACAATTATACATGTAGGCACCTGCGAACGCATGACTTGCTTTTGGTAATACCCCTCTTATTATACTTTTATGGGCACTGAAAAATGAGCCTCATATATATGTGTACTGACGACTCAGGGATACTTCGCGACACACAGACATCGCATAAGGACATCCGGCTAACTAATTAATTCGTTATCACTTACCCACAACCATGTCGACTCTGCGTACGGTGTCCATGCCCGCGCACTCAGCCATAGGGCTAACTAGTGAGGCGTTGCTGCTGATGAGGAGGCAGTAGGTGGCGGTGCTGGACGTGACATTCATAGGCCCCACGGGTGCAGACAAGCGCACAGGGGACTGCCTGGCGTCGCGTCCCAGAATGCAGCCGCTGCCGAAGGGGAAGGAGCTCACAAGCATTGTGTTGTTTGGTGCGAGTCTTGATGCGGGACTTGGTGCGGGACTTGATGTGGGCCTTGGTGCGGGACTTGATGCGGGACTTGGTGCGGGACTTGGTGCAGGACTTAATGCGGGACTTTGTGCGGGACTTTGTGCGGGACTTGATGTGGGCCTTGGTGCGGGACTTGGTGCGGGACTTGATGCGGGACTTGGTGCGGGACTTGATGCGGGACTTGGTGCGGGACTTGGTGCGGGACTTAATGCGGGACTTTGTGCGGGACTTTGTGCGGGACTTTGTGCGGGACTTTGTGCGGGACTTGATGAGGGACTTGATGCGGGGCTAAAAGGAGGTGAACGCCGACGCCTTGTATCGGAGTGTGATGGTGTGGGGGATGGTTGAGGACGAGGTGAAGGAGAAGGAGGAGGAAGAGGAGGAGGAGAAGGTGGAGGAGAAAGAGGAGGAGAAGGAGGAGGAGAAGGAGGAGGAGAAGAAGGAGGAGGAGAAGGAGGAGGAGAAGGAGGAGGAGAAGGAGGAGGAGAAGGAGGAGGAGAAGGAGAAGGAGAAGGAGGAGGAGAAGGAGGAGGAGAAGGAGGAGAAGGAGGAGGCGGCGGGGAAGTGGTGGTTGTAGGCGACGGTAGTGGTGGAGGTGGAGGTGGAAGGCCCGGGGAAAGAGCTAGGGGTGGGGGTGGCTGTCTGATAGGAGAGGGTGGTGGTAGCATCGGTGGTGAGGAAATGCGAGGTGGCGGTGGTGGTGGTGGTGGTGGTGGTGATGGGAGAGGAGGGCGTGGGCTGGGTGGTAGAGGAGACGGGGGACTGGGGGGTAAAGGGCTAGGTGGTAGAGGAGACGGGGGACTGGGCGAGGGAGGACTGGGTGAAGGAGGAGACGGGGGGCTGGGGCGGGGAGGGCGGGGTGGACGAGGGGGAGGAGAAGGTGGTGCGGGCGGCAGGGCTTGCAGGAAGCTGAAGGTGGAGATTGTAGTCAAGTAGTTCGTATCCAGGAAGCTGATAACTACGACACCCGAGGCAGGGGAGGTGGCACTAGGGGTCCAGCTGAAGGTCACTGTTATGGATGCGGCACCACCGCTGGGTGTGGTTGTGAGGGTGGCTCCAGATGGCAAGTTGCTGCTGGAGGCTGTGATTACATTACCAGTGGGGCTCGTCACAGTAAACACCACCTGCATATACACACGTGTTATGCAATGCGTGTAAGGAGTACCGAAACGTGAGGTACCATAGGGAAAAAGGAAAAAAAAGGAAAATTTTTTTAGAGTCATAATGAGCCCTGGTGTGCGTGTGCACGTGTGTAGGGGGCCAGCAATGTTGGTTGAGAGTTGCCCTTGCCCGGCCACTAGTATAATATCATTCATGCAATTGTTGGAACTCCTCTGTGTATAAGCACGCAGTGATTCTATGAATCATTTGCATCCGATGCCGTACTCGGCCATTTGCACTGGCAACGAAGCAGGCAGCGAAGGATGCATACCAGTGGAACCCGCTCAATTTGCTGCTTTCGTTGCTGGCTCGCGCCCACTGCCTGAGACCCCTATCAAATTTCTATCATCGAATTTCTACATGGTGTTTCTTGAATCGATTTCCTTGAATCAAGTTCCTATCATTGCAGCTCAAGGCTCGTCGCTATGCAATACCCCTCTGATCATCGTTTCCTTACCTTCACCATACTTCATCGCCAACTATTCCTTTCCTTCCTTCTTTCTCTATTTTGCTCTGTTTTGCTTAAATCAGGACCGGCGTGCCGCACATGTATCCATGCTTTTGCAACTGCCCTCACACGTGCAAATCTCCCAACAATACCCTCTAAGTCCTGATGCTGATGCTGCTCGGCCCACATCGGTGTTCCCTTTGTGGACTGACAGGTAAATCAACTTTCTGCTTCCTCACCAGAAGGATTATATGTGCTGGGCACCCTGCTTGCCGCCGCATTGCACACATGCTGTGGTAGGATGACCCTTTGATTTGTTCGTTTCCTTAGGATAAGAAGTAATCCTTAGGGTCTATCTAGTGGGACGTTTTGGTATCCTCGGTAAGTATAGTTACTTCTAGTCGCCCACCACCCGGCAGTCGCGTCCCCACTGCATTTGTACAGGCTCTGCTCTGCCGCACATTTGTACAGGCCCTGCCGCACATTTGTACAGGCTCTGCTGCACATTTGTACAGGCTCTGCCGCACATTTGTACAGGCCCTGCCGCACATTTGTACAGGCCCTGCCGCACATTTGTACAGGCTCTGCTCTGCCGCACATTTGTACAGGCTCTGCTCTGCCGCACATTTGTACAGGCTCTGCCGCACATTTGTACAGGCTCTGCCGCACATTTGTACAGGCTCTGCCGCACATTTGTACAGGCCCTGCCGCACATTTGTACAGGCCCTGCCGCACATTTGTACAGGCTCTGCCGCACATTTGTACAGGCTCTGCCGCACATTTGTACAGGCTCTGCCGCACATTTGTACAGGCCCTGCCGCACATTTGTACAGGCTCTGCCGCACATTTGTACAGGCCCTGCCGCACATTTGTACAGGCTCTGCCGCACATTTGTACAGGCCCTGCCGCACATTTGTACAGGCTCTGCCGCACATTTGTACAGGCTCTGCCGCACATTTGTACAGGCTCTGTCCTGATATCATGTAGGCTTCTGTTTCAACATCTTCGTAGAAACTTCAAGCGGCTATGTCTACAGGTTTTACTGGAAATGGCTTATACGTCGCTGGACTACGGAGCTCAGATCGGTTATTCCGATGAACCCACTTCAGCCTTTCCTGTATCGCAGCTCAGAGTCAATGCACACACACATAGACACATACACACATACACACACATACACCAGTGTCGGGACATCGGATCGATGTGTAACAAGCACACACACATATATTCTTTCTAACTCTCTCACATACAACCCCCTCTCTCGCTTAAACCGTCGGTGTATGCTGATATGCAACACGCACCACAGCCAAGCGCATACACCAGCCATGCAATAACGCAACAGCAATGTTTTCTGGACATGTCGCTGCATGCCATGTGAACATTAAACGTTTAAGCGTGTTTAAGAACATCCATCCGCAAACGCAGGACAAAAACAATTATTCAAACGGGCAACATGTCTAAGTATACATGCATGCAACGCACCGTGATAGGTACCCCCACGAAGATGACGATGTTTCCGCCGTATTGCGGCAGCACCTGACCAGTCGTCGAAACAGTGATTGAGGAGATCACAGGCTGGCCGCTCAAGTCCGCCGCCATCTGCACATACGCAAGCGGCATGTGATAATCTCGTGAGTACAGGCAGGAAGGAGTGGAAGTAGTAAGGCAGTGCTAGCTTAATTCGTTGCCGTACTCATGTCTCTACGTTTCTACTGATACGATGAATGGTAAGCTGCCTGGGGCTGCGTTTTATTCAGACCAATGAAACAGGAATGGACGAGTGCGCGTATACATATTTATTACTAACATCTAAATGATTGCTGCATACGCAAAACGCATTACACAAGCGTGAAGCCCCAGACGGTCCCCTTCAGAAGGGACAGTGTCTGTAAGAAGGGATCAGCTCCCATGGCATCTCCCTGAGTACTCTTTGCCTGGTGTTACAGTGTCGCAGCTGTCGTACAGTACACCACACACCATCAGTACATGTACGCGCTAGAGCGCGTTCCCAACATCCAGAGAGGCTTTTTTCGCGGCTATGTTGTATCACGTCTTTTTGCAGAAAAGAACCGATCGGCGGATGACAGATCCCGTGATACCCAGGATACTACAGGCTACCTACTACACCGCCGGGATAGCGCTAGCACATGCACAGGCAAACCAGCAGCACATACATACATACGCACGTGCACAAAGCTATACATACATACATGTACACAGATGTGCGTACACAACGCACCAGAAGGAAGGTGATATCACTGTAGTGTCCCGTGGACGGCTCAGTTATCCGAAGTCCAACAGCAGTCATGTCGCCATAATTGTAGTCAAAGTTGCGCCATCCAAGACTGCCGTGTCCACCGTAAATAGAGCATGCAAACATCACCATAACGCAGGCGTGACCAAGAAGTAGGTATCAGTTTTTAGAAAGGGTGCAGAGAAGTGCTGTGCTAAGGATGAAAGCGTAGTACACGAATTGGATTCGAGTTTTGGGAAGCGATAGATGCAAGCAAGCAGTAATGCGAGCGAGTGGCTGGTCTCCCAATTAGCTACCTGCCTTGCTACCTATGCTATGCTAACCCGTACAAACGATGCAGTAGCGCGCTGTGTGTGTGAACGATTTGGATATTCGTTCCTTCCGCTGTGACACAATGTTGCTGGCCAGTACGGCCGGTACATACAAACATACAACGCGGGCAGGCGGCTGGCAGAAGTTAAGGTCTGACTTCTGCTCCCAATCGATCCAGTCGACCCGGGTTCAAATCCGCCTGCCAGCTCCTCGGGTGTTTGAGGAGTGATGAAATGGGAGGTGGCCCCCCATCATATGGACGGTGCAGGACGTGATAATATCAACTTGCGAGCTGACCAGGAATTAAGTTGATGCGCCGTTGACCCGCTAGATTTGGTTGGATGCTGGTGGTGAGTTGCCGAACCCAACGAATACATTCTGAAGTCGGATGGGGTGACGGATTAGGGTGCCCCTCTAGCAGGGGAGAGCAGGGACTGCCCCGGGAAAGGGGGCCGCTGGCGAAGTTAACCACCCTGTAACAACATACAACGCTTTTTCATGTCTTGCAGGCTACCGTACTGATACGAAAGGTTCGCGCCACACCTTTCGTTTTGGGCCACGAAGTATGTCACAGTGGAAAAAGCTCTATGGAGAAAATTATTTACTTGTCGCGAAAATGTGTGGCTACGAATGTGTTGTACGCCGTGTACATGGTGTAGAACAGCCAGAACTGAGTTCTTACACGCCAGAACTGAATTTTTCATATAGTTATAGCTTCCTTTTATTGTAACTGTTGTTTGCTGGACATTCTGCGTAAACATATAGTAAACGATATGTCCAGCAGTTTGGGAGCTTTGATGCTGTCGTTCCTTGTTGTGGCTTCCCTGGAGCCCCGCGAAATGTGTGTTCATGTAAACAAATGTGTGCCATAAAAACTGACAGCCCTCGCGAATTGGTGTAACAAAACGAAAAATTCCAGCTATATTTTTGGGGTACCCGCGAAAGGTGTGGCGCGAACCTTTCGTATCAGTACGGTACCTAGTAGGTAGCTATCTAGGTAGGTAGGTATCCGGCAGCTGCAAGCAGCAGGCACGGCAGGTGCGTACCAGGTGTGCGTCCAGGACTACACATGGTAGTCCGTGTAGAGTATTGCCAGACCGTAGCAAAGGCGGACATTCCTTACTTCGTAGCTATAGATCAGCAGCAGGTGGAGATCATGCCGGACGAAGCTCCTTCGTTGATCGTCCACTTATATGAATCGTGCCTTCACAGCAGCTATATAATCACTATCGATTCACTTCATTTGACATATGAGCACCCCCACCTGCGCACCTGCATCCCCCTGATACTGTCGAAGCAGTTAGCTCCCCCTGTGCATGCGCGTTAATGCATATGGTGAGATATTGCAATGGCAGCAGCGCAACAAAGGAAATTCAAGAGGTTTGGGAACTCAATGGCATAGGTAAGCTATGTGTGGCATAGGTAAGCTACGTAAAAATAATGCCCCTCCTCTCCATTTGCTGGGAAAGACGTCCACTTTTTTTGTCTATCAAAGTGATGATCGCCATCGCGAGGATTAAGTGTGCGCAGTATCATATACATGGCATGCGTGCACTTAGGTATTACAACACACGGAGCATGTCTGTAACATTTTGGTCGTCTGTAGACCATATATTTTCGGGATGGTTTATAGACCATTCTATATAATGCATTGATAGACGATCCATTTCCGGGTCCTATCTATCATACGATGACCCTATCTATAGCTATAGTCGACAAAAGTTGTACCCACGCAGGCCAATAGTGCGGCCTGCTGCAGCTGGTTATCGAACACGTATGTACGGCTTGATGGCGACAGTACGGCGGGTGATTGTTGTATCACGTCTTATCGCAGGAAAAGAACCGATCGGCGGAAGTCAATCCCCTGATACCCCAGGATACTACAATATTCCCCCCCCCAGAGTTGAGGGCGTCATCGACCGTTCGTCTGTCTCAGAATACCCAAAAGATGTCAGCATTCACAGGAAACCAGCGGCAGCAGGCCGTAAGGAGAATCGAACCTGGGTCAAGACTAAGATAAGGAGACTCGATACCGATTTAAAGTATCACGTCTTCTCGCAGGAAAAGAACCGGACGGCGGATGTCAACTTCGGGATACCCAGGATATTACAGTAATACATAACAGGATACACAACAGTCGCTGTGCGACTCCTCACAGGAACTGTATCGGCGAGGTTCGTGTTGATGGAGCAGCTGATGGACGCCCCGTGGGAGCTGATGGCCGGCACGAAGGTGTAGTTGTAGCCCTGTCAGCGAAGCATACAAATGGAGGCAGGTCAGGTGTGCATGTAAGTGCGACATCAAACCTAGCGCTCTGTCTTCATCAGTGTACTCCTTCAGTCCATTGGCCAATGTCATGCATCTTCCAGAGCCAATAGTACAGATTGACTTTGAGAGGGCCTTTAATAGGGGTGCCTCGTGAGCTTATGTGGCTTCGGTTGCAGGAAAGGGCCCTGCCATGTCTGGCGCCATGCCATTAACATTTGCTCCGGGTATACCATGCCCTACCCTGGCACTCCGCTTCCTTACAAACATAGTTTACCCACCCCCTTTGTACATGCCAGATTCCATACGTATTTCCCCGCCCTTGCTGTCGTCCTTACCCCTGAACTCGTTGCTTTGTCAATGAGCATGATGGCCGGCGCTTGGATGACGATTGACGAACTCACGCCGGGGACATAGTTCACGGCAAAGCGAAAGTCATCCAACGCGTAATCATCTAGTCCGCCAACAAGGCCATCGATGCGGCAACAGCTAATAGCGTTAATCTCTCCAACGTCTGCGGGAACTGCAGCTGAGCCATAAGTCCTGCAGAAACCGGCAGCAGAGATGTACGTGAGGGATGCTGCATTGCAGCTGTTCCGCACCGCACTGCACTGCATGTACTGCTACGGATTCTGTCTGTTCAGCCACCCACATTCAGCCATCTTTCTCACCATGCCCAGGCTACCTCACCCAGCTGGCTACATATTGTGGCATAGACGGGTTGGGCAGTATCGATAATTTTTGTTCTAAAAACGACTATACTGCAACAAGTACATATCACCGGGCCTCCCAGCCACATGCATGCACGATTTCACTCAATATGTAGAGGCCCTGCTGGACGCATGGCTGCTGCGATACTGGTAGTGGTGCTGTTGCTTTACATGAGCCGCAGCTGCAGTGCATGTTTGATTTACGCACATGCATGAGGTAGATGAATATGTACAGTACGTCTCGAACAAGATGTAGAAGCAATTCATGTACGAGGGTGTTAAATATGCCACGAACCTTAGAACAATATACTGATTACCCAAAGCGTCGTAGCCATCTCCAACGACATCAGCAGTACTCGTGTTAAAGAGGAACGTAGACGAGCCGCCGCCGTCATCCAACTGAATGCTCATAACATCGGGATAGTCATACCTGCAACCAAGTAAATTTCAGTATCTACTATGTGCACATTATTTAGTGCTCAATGCTCTTCAGGAAGAGCGCAAAAACGCCGACAGAATTCGACCGCCGACGTGAGCGCGGCGGCGGGAAAAAAGGCTTCGTTCAGCGCGGCCTCCGTCGCCCTCGCCATTTCTGAAGTCAAAGAGCCCGCCACCGTAAGGGCCGGATTAGTTGGGGCGAGCATCCGTATGATACGAAGGGCTCACTTACAACCTTTGTAACGCTCTCCGCCTAAGCGAGCCCCACGCACCACGCACGAACGAATTTAGGCCCTTATCGGTGATATCCAAATTTATTGGAAGCGCGATCGCGCCCCGTTTTATTGTAATAATTTTCCGTGTTCCTGAATCGAGTAATCGTGTTATCGCCAGTACCCGTTAGCATTATGTTTCCTCTCGTACCTGGCGGCTTACCGTGGGGCCAAGACCCACTTACTTCGTCTACTCATCGATTCGTTACCGTTACGCCTGTGCGTGACGATCTCATCGTCCCGCCGTTACACCTGCCGCTGGTACGTTTTGTCTGTTTTCGATGGACGTCCGTCAGCTTAGTGCGTCCTACGCCTCGGCTCTATTATCACCGCAGGTCTTTCCTGGTAATCCTCTCCCTGCCATGCCTCCGCTTGCTGCGGGCCCTATCCGTCTCCCGAGGTCGGCGCCGCCGCCTTTAGACCCTGTCGCGGCTCTGTATTACTCTGAGTTTACCGGGGACGTGTCAGTGCGGCCGCCGCTCACGGCCGCCTTGCTCTCCATCTACCAGGTGCACCAACGTCAGTGGGTCTCGGAGAGCTGACGGCGGGTTCAAAGTGCTGCGCGAGAATTCCATGGCTGGTTGCAGCGCCAGTCTCTCGGGCTCACCTTGCTCACCTGCGATCCTATGTCCATTGTTTCGTATCTGGTGGAATGGTGGTTCCCCCGGCACCCTGGGCGTCTGCGGGCTGACCGGCGTCCCAGCGCCAGTGCTGTGAAAGGGGTTATCTCGAGCCTTGCGACTGCCTTTAAGCAGCTGGGCCGGGAAGGGGACTATGACGCCTCTCAAAGCCGCGGGAATCCTTGCGACAGCTCATTGGTGCGGGGCTATGTCAAGGGTTACGGGCGGGACCTTAGTGACGCCGGTTATGTGGAGCGAGGCGCCATCCCTTTGACCGCGGAGAAGTTTCGTCGCCTGGCCTGCCATCTGTGGACTGCGTCCGGCGACGAAGAGCATTTGTTTGCTCGCAGTTTGGTGCTTCGGGACTTGTCTCTATTTGCTTTAATGTGGCATACGTATCAGCGCGGTCATGATGTCGGCAAGCTGGTGTTAAGTGATTTCAGGGATCCGGTGCATGGCCGTACCGCGTACCAGGGCTGGCCGTTACCCCTACCCGCGCCTGACGGGAGTGTCTCTCCCGACACTGTACTACGTATCGAAGAATTAAATACCAAGACGTACAAGGGTCAGCGTGCTCCTGCGACGATGTTGCGTCCGGATCGTGATCCTCTCGTCTGCGCGCTGCGGGTTCTTGCAGTGTACATGAGCACGTGTACGAGGGCCGGTACCCCTATTACCCAATACCTCTTCCGTCCGGCGGAGCGCAGTGGCCGCGCCTATCGGGAGGCGCCGATGACGACCGAGGCCCTGGAATATCGCCTCGTCGCTCATCTTACCGCTGCTGGGCTATACGGTGGAGAGACGGTGCACAGTTTTCGTCGGGGTGCTTTGCAGCATGCCCAGTCTCAGGGGGTCTCTGATGAGGATCTCATGCGCTCCGCACACATCCGCTCTCTGGGTACTCTGCACCGCTATCTGGATCCTACTAGGCACCTCGCCCGCCTCCCGGCCGGCGGGACGGGGACGGGGCTGGTGGTTTCGGAGAGTGATGATGAGTGATAAGTCTGTGCATGTTTGGTCCTGTCTCACGAGGGTGGGGAGGGAGGGCGACCTCGACTTTTTCTAGTCTTTCTCGTCGTCTATTTTCTGTAATCCGTCTTAATAAAGCTTAGTTGGTACCTGTTGTCTGACTCTGCATTCTGTGCTGGAATGGCCAAAACTCGGACTGTCTCGTCCTGGTGTGATATCCGTGGTTGGCATAGGGCCCTCCGTACTTCTGTATTTGGCATTTCTGAAGTCAAAGAGCCCGCCACCGTAAGGGCCGGATTAGTTGGGGCGAGCATCCGTATGATACGAAGGGCTCACTTACAACCTTTGTAACGCTCTCCGCCTAAGCGAGCCCCACGCACCACACACGGCGTCCCACCCTCCATCCCCCTGCCAACCTAAAACACCCCCAGCCACCCGCGCTCCGCGCGCCCCCCTCTCTGCCTCGCCTTATTCTTGCTCCCACCGTAAACTCTCCCCCTTTCGTAGCTCTACTCTCTCACTCTCGTCTCCGCGTCCCCCAGACCACCCCCGGGTGGTGCACCCGGGCACACGTTATAAGTCATCTATGTTTGCCCCGCGTTGCTCCTCTCCGGTTGGGGTCATGCCGATGTCCTGTGTTGTTCCACCTTGGCCACTCCTGCCCCTCTCCCTCCCTTATTGTTGCCTCCGCGTGACCGTCGATCTCCCCGCTGTTTCATGGTCGCCATAGAATGAAGTACGCCCGCACTTTGTAACGGGGACTCCTGGCACCCGGCGCCCGTGCCAAGGCTCCCGGCCGGAATAGGTGGGGTACGAGCGGCAGGTCCCACTCCTCCACGACCGGCAAGATCTTGAGTAGGGCCACCCACCACCGTGGCCACACCGGGAGAATGACAATGCAGTCTGGTCGCTCGTTCCGCACTTTGTTCAGCACCTTGCCTGCCTGAGAGAACGGGGCGTTGATATACAACAATGGCCTAGGGTTGTTTTCCCCCAGGACCCAAGATTGCGCGAAGGCATCGACACCCCTGCACCCTGGGTTCCATGTACGCGAATAGAAGTTCCCCGGCACCTTGGCATTCGTGGTATCCGTGAAGCAGTCTACCGTCGGTCGTCGGCCCTGCAGGCATGGGCGACTAACCACTCACTCGTACACGTCGTCGTCCAGTGTCCACTGCCCACTGTCGCTTTCCTTGCTGATCCGATCGGCCTCTTGTTGCATGGCTCCGGTGCGTGGAATCCAAGTCAGTGTTACCTCACAGCCGGCCTCGGCGCTCTCCATTAAGAGGTCCCGTACTAGGAACAGGCACTCGTTCGCGCCTCTCTGGCCTAGCAGGCAGAAGTGCGCCGCCTGGCTGTCCGTCTGGTACTGGAGTGTCCGTCCCCTAATACCCGTGTGGAGTCGTGCTCTCAGCCACCTCAGGGCCAATAATGCTGCCTTCAGCTCCCGGGGGATCCTCAG
>NW_003307626.1:270701-273527 GCF_000143455.1 Volvox carteri f. nagariensis
TTAAGAGATGTGATCGTTACAGGCTGCTCGCAGAAACGTGATGCAAGGACGAGCGAACCGTTCGTAAACATCCAAAATGCAAAGACCACGGCTAAAGGGCAGCCTTTAAAAGCACGGCGCGCGGGTTTTTTGCGTATGTGTGTAAAATTCGTGGGCGTGCGGTATGGCTAAGTGGTTTAATAAACATGACTGTTTAACAATGTATGGCCTGATTAATTAAGAAGGGAAGAAGATACAATTAAGCAAATTTCTTAAAAAAGTAATGAAAAGTATTTTTGCACTGCCATGATTTGGAAGATAGAATCCCCATACAGTAATGGGTCCATCACCGTATGGAGTTGCAAGCATGCGTCGATGGGCGGCTAGCTAAAAGGTGGGCGAGAACCTACTAGATGTTGGATGAAAAATGGACGAGCACGCTCGGACTGAGACACAATTGCTCTTTGCGCAATCCGGCAGGAACGTCGTAACATGCGCTAGTGCACACCTTCCGCCTTGGGCCGCGGTGGGGTGACCAAATATGAGTATGTTCCGCTAAGGTGGATGCACTTCCGCTGCCCACTGACAAATTTACTACCAACGATTTCCAAGAATGGAAGTTTTGTTCGGCCCTCACCTTCGTACATCGGTAGTATATTACGGTAGGTCCAAACGGTTTTCATGAGAAATCATCGTTCGTTACACACTAAGGGTACCTGCAAGCAGTAAACAGCCGTCTTCAATCGGTAGGTAGGCCGGGTGAGGGCCGGCTACCGCGAAAATTACATCTTCGTACATCGGTAGTATATTACGGTAGGTCCAAACGGTAGTCTTCGCAAGCACCAAACGCATGTACACAAGCAATAGGATAAACCACTGAAATATTTTTCCGTTCGAAGAAACACACAATGATTATGCCCAATGAAGTTGAAGCTGGTTATGCAACGAAATTAATAATTTGGTACTCATCGAACGTCAATACATTCGCAACCAATCGTTTAGTTCCGCATATATTGACATTAGTACTCATTGCACGCTAAGCTTCCTCTTAATGTGTGTATTTATTGGAACGGGAAAATATTTCAGTTGTATATCCTATTGCTTGTGTACGTGCGTTTCATGTTTACGAGTCGAGGTCGATCGCCATTGTACTGCCTGATGGACCTTACAAAGTTTAGGGCCGAACCAGCTGGTTCTCAAATTTTCCATTCTCGAAAATCGTTTGAATGGACTCCGATCCAAGTTGGGATGTCAATTTGTTACACTTGGGGTAGAGCGACTTGAGCCGACTAGCACATAAAGTTGACGTGACAAACTGCAGAGGGCTTGCAACGATCTCAACAGATTGCTGAGATGTGCTTGGAGACGTGCGCGGGCTCGGCTGCGGGAGCCGCGTTGCTGGCCGCATCGCTGGCAGTGTGCCTGATGGACCTGCCCCAGCAGAGCCAGCCGATGGCTCATTGAGCTTACGTCGTTTCGATGGTGATACAACCGGCTCCGGGCGTCTAGCCTGGTGCGCCTGAGCTGCTTCCTGGCCTGCAACTGGCTGTTGGTGGAATTGACTGGCTGAAGCGTGGCGCCGTGCGGGAGGCGCCCTGTCATCTGGTTCTAATGTCTCTCTTGTACTCACTATATTGTTTGAAGTGTTACCAGCATCGCCGCTACTAGGTTTTGGCCTGCCGGTGGTCAGGAATGCTTTGACGCTACCCTGACCAGCTATAGTAGTTAATTTCTTGGGCCCCATCGCTCATTTATAACTTATTTATACTAAAATAGAACGTCTCTGGGGGCCTTCGGCCCGCCCCGGCTCCGTAACGACCGTACCAGGCCTTTACCATGGTCTATGACGGAGCGCAGAACGCAAATATGCCATTTTATTACGGAACCGTAATATATTACGGAAAAAAATACACCGGTCCATAGTCCAGGGCAACGGAGGGGTTTACCCTGGGGCCGTGTCACCCCTCCTGCTGGGTAGGAACTTACAAGGGGGTTACCGAAGGGGGTTGAAGATGGGTAACCCATGGGTAACTGACCCAATCAGTGCCTTAGGCAGGGGAGTGCCGGGAATGTACATGTAGGCAATGGACGAGCGAAACGTTGACTTAAACCGTATCTTGCACCACACCTGCGATTCAATTTCCTAACACAGGTATGTATTGGACATTGGCGACTTGATTCGACTAAGATTGTCGCTTCAACAAGGTCATGGACACATATTGTTCACTCAAGCAGCATGAACGTCTCTTCCTGGGTCAATTCGACTCATTTCAACTCTTTTCGACTCAATCGACTTAGTTGGCGACTCTTGGCGTTGAGCAGAGGCCGCGTGGTTCACTGCTGAACTCCTTGCGTCCTTCCTCCTCACTTGTCAAGCATGACTGAGTTGGTCACAAAGGACTTGGACTCGACTCATCGAAACTGCGGTTAACCACGTGGAACTTCACAATGTTCTGGTGATTTAAACTCCACGATTGCAAACTGTGAATCAACCCGTGTGCCAGCGTGTGTGCCAGATACCCATGCACCAAGTTATATCCTAAGCATTTCACCGCATCGAGGGCTTTTCATCGCCCTTGATTTAGGGTTATGTCCGGAAACATTTGTTTACTGCAGGGCTTCCTCAATTCGTTTCATTCAATGTTTCGTTGGCGCTTCCTTTAATTGTATTCCACAGCAGCCCTTCCTTGCCCATGTCCATGACGTGAAAGAGTGAGATGTAACGCAATTGTCCGACACTTGGCATTTACATGTCAGACATATGCGACATGTGGGCGTCCATTTCGTCTCTACCTTGCCATCGTGGTTAGTCTAGGAACTTTATTCACAGCACAGTCTATACAATCC
>NW_003307626.1:273577-279800 GCF_000143455.1 Volvox carteri f. nagariensis
TCCACCCACTGAGTCCCACTAGGGACTCGATACATGCCGCCGAACGACTGCGGGCCCTCCCCCCCCGGAAGGCTCGGTGTATACCTTGGTCTGGTATACTGCTCCCGCGCTCCGTCTCGGTGTTTATCGACCGCTATGAGCTCCGTTTCCGCCAGTGCTGCCTTAGCGGCGATGGTGAGTCGGACCAGGCTCACTGCGGCTGGGAACAATCCCCGGCGCAGTTCCTGTGCCGAGAATTGGGCGCCGGTGTCTGAGCAGGAAAACTTGCTCCGGAGGGCCGCCAGGAAAACTCGCCACAACAGAATACCCTCGACCGGGAGTTGTGGCTGAATCTTCTCGCATTCTTCGACCACCGCCGCGCCCCAACCCGGCGCACATAAGGCCTCCGCCATTCGCTGGGACCATTCCTGAACATCGGGCACCCGCACCGCATCGCTTGCCTTCTGACACGCGGTCGTCATTAACTGGGGAACTGTACACTTTCCCCCGAAATCTGGACTCGCCCCCGGATAGGTTCCCGCCGCAGTTCGAAAGGCTGCTGCCAGTAGGTCTGCAATTTCCTCGATAAGGGGTGTTAGTCCCCGTCGTAGCCTCGCTTCTAGTGATTTGTGTGTCCATCGCAGCGATCCTGCCCTACTCGCCAGCACAAACTGTTCCAGCGCGTCCACCAGACCGATCGCCATAAGTTCTTTGCACCGCCCCACAAAAAGTTGGCGGCCGTCCTCTGAGCCCAAGAACTCTTCGATTCTTAAAGCCACGATCGCTCCTGGGTCTGAGGCCGCGTTGGACTCCAGCGTGCCTCTGAGTGACGTGGCCTTGTCCCCGTGTTTTGCCGCCAACGTCTTGCCCAGAGCTCGCCAATCCACTTGTTGCCCGACCTGGCCCCTGGATTCAGACTGGATGTCTCTTTCCGCTTGCCTGCCGGCGGTGGATGACCCTTCAGCTCTAGCCTGTCGTATGTCCTCCGATGCCGCCCTCCTGGCCCGAGCCGTCCGCCCGGGTTGCCTATCTTCGTCGCTGCTACTCACCGATTCCCCACTGCTCGAGGAAACCGACTGCTCCGGTATTTCTCGGTCAATTTTTCTCCGCTCCCAGGGCCGCGCCTTGCGTTTTAACAGGGTGACCTTCACGGGCCCCGGCAGTCTAGCGGCTCTCCCGGGTACCTCCGTAGCCTGCGCCTGAGCATGCCTTGATTTTTTGGGGCGTCCTGCTCCCCTCACGGCCTCCATGCCTCTGGTTTCCTGATGGGCCAACCAAGGACATTCGAATCAGCCTTCGCTCCTCCTCGTACAGAGAGCTGCTAAAGCCTTCTTCCGCCGCCTAGCTGGAAAACCTTCCCAGGCGAGGGCGGTTGGTACGCCTACCGCGTTAAAATTATGGCTTTCCCACACCTTTCTCGAGCAACTACCCTTATGGTCTCCATCGGTGGGTCGACCCGTGGGTTCTATAGAGGACGGTAACGGCTTTCTACTAACTGTGACTCGTTCTGTGTCTCGTTCGTGTCAGGTACTCCGGGTCCCGTGTCTGAGACGTGTCCCTCCCCGTCTCCCTTCAACAAGGGCGCCGCCTTCTGCGATCGTTGTTGACATACTCCTACATCGCCTGTAAACCGCGAGCCATCATGGCGGGTTACTCAATAACGCTACCCCCTGCAGCCTCTTGTGAGCCGAACACCGCGGACCACCTCGGCGGTTTGCTACAATGACGATGCCTTCTGTGGTCGCTGTCTACAAGTTCCCCTGCCAAACACCTTCGGTTCGGCGTGCCGCCACGGTAGACTTCGTGATCGCGTTGCCTTCCACAGCCGCTTGTCATGTTTTTTTTTTTTTTTTAAAGACTATCCCAGCCGTTTTCTCCAAGCGCACCGCCTTTCGCGTTCACTGTTTGTATCCTCCTAGGTCACGACGCCTCCCTCTCGGTGTGCCGCCGCGGCGGGCTTCCTACGTGCACTGCCTTCCGCGGCCGTTTGTCATGCATTCGTGCCTCTCTCGTAGCGGACCGCCGCAGCTGCTTTTCGACGAGTGCCCCACCTTCCGCGGTCGCTGTCTATATGCTCCTAAATCAACACCTTAATTTCGGTGTGCCGCCGCGGCGGGCTTCCTAAGCGCACTGCCGTCCGCAGCCGCTTGTCAAGCATTCATGCCTCCCTTAGCGGGCCGCCGCAGCGGGTTTTCTACAAGCGCCCCGCCTTCCGCGGTCGCTGTCTATATGCTCCATAATCAAAGCCTGAAGTTCGGCGTGCCGCCGCGGCGAGCTTCCTACGTGCACTGCCTTCTGCGGCCGCTTGTCATGCATTCGTGCCTCCCTTAGCGGACCGCCGCAGCGGCTTTTCTACAAGCACCCCGCCTTCCGTGGTCGCTGTCTATATGCTCCATAATCAAAGCCTTAAGTTCGACGTGCCGCCGCGGCGAGCTTCCTACGTGCACTGCCTTCCGCGGCCGCTTGTCATGCATTGTGCCTCCCTTAGCGGACCGCCGCAGCGGCTTTTCTACAGGGGCCCGCCTTCCGTGGTCGCTGTCTATATGCTCCATAATCAAAGCCTTAAGTTCGACGTGCCGCCGCGGCGAGCTTCCTATGTGCACTGCCTTCTGCAGCCGCTTGTCATGCATTCGTGCCTCCCTTAGCGGGCCGCCGCAGCGGCTTTCCTACAAGGGGCCCGCCTTCCGTGGTCGCTGTCTATATGCTCCATAATCAAAGCCTTAAGTTCGACGTGCCGCCGCGGCGAGCTTCCTACGCGCACTGCCTGCCGCGGCCGCTTGTCATGCATTCGTGCCTCCCTTAGCGGACCGCCGCAGCGGCTTTCCTACAAGCGCCCCGCCTTCCGTGGTCGCTGTCTATATGCTCCATAATCAAAGCCTTAAGTTCGACGTGCCGCCGTGGCGAGCTTCCTACGCGCACTGCCTGCCGCGGCCGCTTGTCATGCATTCGTGCCTCCCTTAGCGGACCGCCGCAGCGGCTTTCCTACAAGCGCCCCGCCTTCCGCGGTCGCTGTCTATATGCTCCATAATCAAAGCCTTAAGTTCGACGTGCTGCCGTGGTGAGCTTCCTACGCGCACTGCCTTCCGCGGCCGCTTGTCATGCATTCGTGCCTCCCTTAGCGGACCGTCGCAGCGGCTTTTCTACAAGCACCCCGCCTTCCGTGGTCGCTGTCTATATGCTCCTAACCAAAGCTTAAGTTCGACGTGCCGCCGCGGCGAGCTTCCTATGTGCACTGCCTTCTGCAGCCGCTTGTCATGCATTCGTGCCTCTCTTAGCAGACCGCCACAGCGGCTTTTCTACAAGCGCCCCGCCTTCCGCGGTCGCTGTCTATATGCTCCTAAGTCAACGCCTTCAGTTTGGCATGCCGCCACAGCGGGCCTCCTACGCGCACTGCCTTCCGCAGCCGCTTGTCATGCATTTGTGCCGCACTTAGCGGACCGCCACAGCGGCTTTTCTACCAGCGCCCCGCCTTCCGCGGTCGCTGTCTATATGCTCCTAAATCAACACCTTAATTTCGGCGTGCCGCCGCGGCGGGCTTCCTACGCGCACTGCCTTCCGCAGCCGCTTGTCATGCATTTGTGCCGCACTTAGTGGACCGCCGCAGCGGCTTTTCTACAAGCGCCCCGCCTTCCGCGGTCGCTGTCTATATGCTCCTAAGTCAACGCCTTAATTTCGGCGTGCCGCCGCGGCGGGCTTCCTACGCGCACTGCCTTCCGCAGCCGCTTGTCATGCATTTGTGCCGCACTTAGTGGACCGCCGCAGCGGCTTTTCTACAAGCGCCCCGCCTTCCGCGGTCGCTGTCTATATGCTCCTAAGTCAATGCCTTCAGTTTGGCGTGCCGCCGCGGCGGGCTTCCTACGCGCACTGCCTTCCGCAGCCGCTTGTCATGCATTTGTGCCGCACTTAGCGGACCGCCGCAGCGGCTTTATGATGTAGCTGTAGCCCGTCCGCGCGTCCGAAGACTCCGGGTCAGTCCACGAGTCTTGACCTCGACTTTCGTATGCTTGCAGACTTCTTGAAGCCATCCTGTCGGCCTGTTTTGCTCTTTGTCCTTTACGCATTCACACGTTGGGTATCTGTTCTGTTGGTAGGTATCCTTCACCGGGCTGTCCGGCGACTCGCGAGGATAACAGGGTAAATCCGGCGAACTCAAGGCAAAGAACGCCAACCAAGTCACTCGCGACCATTGCCAACCAAGAGCTGCTCTCGGCAAAACGGGCTCCTAGCTGAAGCCTAGCCAACTGTGGGAGGCCGAAATAACACTCCCTTTCCTACTAACCGACGGACCTCGCGAACCCAATTAGAATTCACCCCACCCACCGACAAGCAACAGGACCCACTATTCAGGAGCCTCCACTCAAGGCCGAACCAACCCAACCACCCGCGCGGGGTTCGCGCGCTTCACTTACTTGCATGGATGTCGTCGTCCCGCAATGTTGATCCGCGCGCCGCCGTTGTTGTTGTCAGCTCATATATATAAGAGACGGCGTCCTATTGTAGGCAAAACAAAAGATAAAGGCAATCTAAGATCGCTCGTCAAGCGACTTGCGACCTCGACTTTTTCTAGTCTTTCTCGTCGTCTATTTTCTGTAATCCGTCTTAATAAAGCTTAGTTGGTACCTGTTGTCTGACTCTGCATTCTGTGCTGGAATGGCCAAAACTCGGACTGTCTCGTCCTGGTGTGATATCCGTGGTTGGCATAGGGCCCTCCGTACTTCTGTATTTGGCATTTCTGGCCGATCATTGGCGAGCGCAATAATGAGCGGTAGCAATAAGTTGATGAAAATATTCTATGTTATGATAAGCCCGGAGTTCCTTTCTAGGCTTTGCACTGGGCCCTTGGGTGGCACTTGCATGAAACGACAACTGCGGTCGCGTCTTCTGTCCTCAGCTCAGCTTATATCAACAATATCATAGGGAAAATCAGAGTCAGAGAATAGGCTAGTTTACACAAGCACATGGCCGGCTGCATCAACGGTTACCCCGGCCGTCTTCCTCCTCCCTTCCACCTCCCTTCCACCTCCCTTCCACCTCCCTTCCTCCCTTTGTTGAACTATGTGGCGATTGCAACGCAACTCACAAGCGCAGAAATGTTACTGATTTAACTACATTATGTGCATTTCAATGGAATAGTTACCATCCTGGAGCCAGTCCAAGGGTGAAGGATAGTTGCCCCGAGAGTTTTGGCTCTGCCCCTTTGGACGCTCGCGTTTTGTACTTCCATATCGCTTACGTAAAAATGGCTTCCACACACCCTCGTGGTGCCCAGATTTCTGGGGGAGCCATGGCCTCCTCACCAAGTGGGAAAACAAGTATGGAACGCAGTACTAGCCTTGAGCAGCAAGCGAAGTTGCAGTCACAACCTACGACCCTCAAAATGCCATCGCGCAAGCGGGCTGACCTGTTTGATTCGGAGGATTTCGACCCTACCAAGCTCATCAACCAGCTCTACCCTGATGGTGCGCAATTCCCTTTCACAAGCTCTGAAGCTGGGATCAAACATCCATTCTGGGTGCGCTAGGTTCAGATGCAATTCTCTTTGTTGCCGACGTTCGTGCAGAGGCGAGCCTGACCGATCTTGACAAGTTCGTCACGGTCCTTAAAAATCAGGTACGCATTGCGAAGTATCTTGTTTGGCAATCGCTAACATTTACTTTACTATGTCCTCTCCACGATTCTAACTGCCAACAGATTCAGCATTTGGACCAGGAAATTTTCAACGCAGTTCGATCGCAGGGTGGCGCGCATGCCCGTGCGAGGTAAATTGCGTTGCGCTGCTTCTGTAGGCCCCGGGGGTGGGGGGAAATGGATCATGGTGGAAAGGGGAGAGGTCGTGGAGGGAACGGAAGGGGGAGGAGGAAGGAAAGCGACACCCCAACCACCGCTTGTGTACGCACCGCGCATTGCCTCTCCGTACGTTTGGGCTGTACTACAACCCACATATATTCATAATGCTGAATTTGGGTCATCCGGGTCATCATCAACTGATTTTTATGTGCCGTACACCCCGCCCATGCCCGGAACTCGCAGGTACATGCCCCCTGTCCTCACACCCCCCACCGTTGTGTTGTGAGGACATCATCTACCAACATAAACGTACTCTACTCCACCATGCGCTCTTGTTTGCGCCTCTCGGCTCAGTTTATCAATATACATACATACCTACATAACATACATACAGTGGGCCACCCGCCACCCCCCTTTTGTCCGCCCCAACCCCAACCCCCCAACCCCACACACACCC
>NW_003307626.1:279850-284443 GCF_000143455.1 Volvox carteri f. nagariensis
TGGCTCACGGCCAGATCGAGGAGCTGTTCACCAAGATTCGCGACATTCAGCGCAAGAGCGAGGAGAGCGAGGTCACCGTACAGGAGGTCTGTCGAGACATCAAGAAGCTGGATTACGACAAGAAGCACCTCACCAACTCCATCACCGCGCTGAGGCGCCTGGCCATGCTTACGGCGGCAGTTACGGGTGCGTGTGGGGTTGGAGGGTTGGGGTTGGGGGGGACAAAAGGGGGGTGGCGGGTGGCCCATTGTATGTATGTTATGTAGGTATGTATGTATATTGATAAACTGAGCCGAGAGGCGCAATTGGCGCCAGAGATGTCGTACACACAAACACACACACCCTCCACCCGCACCTCATACACCCACAACCCCTCTGCCCCCCATTATTATAATCATAATAATAATACCACACAGACCTTGAGGCGTTGTGCGACCGTCGTGATCAGTACCGCAAGTGTGCTAACCTCATAGAGGCCGCACACAAGCTCATGGAGTGCTTCCAGCAGTACGAGGCAATACCAAAGGTACGGCAGGGGCGGATAAAGGCGGGCCATCGGGGGAATGTGTGTTCATGTGGAGGAAGAAAAACGCGTGCGAACATAGACCTGTTTGGAGAGGCACGAGGGGGTGTGGCCAAGTCAGCATGTCTGCATGTCTGCATGTCTGTCTGTCTGTCTGTCTGTGAACGTGTGTTTAGGGGTGGTTATGGGCAGATAGCAAGGTTGTGTGTGTATGGGGTCCCCTTCTTCGCCTCCCTGTAAATCCCCTTACACCCTTACCCCCTCACACCCCCCTACCCCTCACAAGGTTCGTTCTATTGCTCTCCGTTTGGCGGCGGTGGAGGCCAGGTTGCAATATGCCGTACTGAACGATTTCAAGATCCTGATCGGCGGCCCCGCCAACGACGGCCTCAAGATGCCCCCGGAGAACCTGGAGCGGCTGGCGACTGCATGTCTGGTGGTGGATGTGCTGGGGAAGGAGGTATGTGCGGGCTTGTAAGTACCGTCACCCTGAAACCGTCAACCCCCCACGGGTTGATGACATCACATGACCGCCTAGGACTCACCCACCCACTAGGGGGGGCAGTTTCTCCAGACCCCTCCCGAACACGCCTTCCGGCATGGTAGCAGATGTTCACTTCTCACCGCACTTGATGTCCCCTCTCCCCCCTCTCCCTTTCCCTCCTTCCCTACCCTCCTCCCCCCTCCCCCGCAACGGGCTTCCTGCCGGCCTGCCGCCCAGGTCCAGGACCAGGTCATGGACTGGCTGTGCAGCAGGGAGATGAGCATCTACCAGTCCGCGTTTGGGGGCGCAGTGGGCATGATGGTGGGTGCAACCGCGGCGGCTGACGACCGCGGTGCCGCAGTCGCCGCCGCCCATGCCACGCGGCTGGACAAGTTCGAGCAGCGGTTCGGCTGGTTCCGGGAGCGGCTGAAGGAGAAGCGGGAGGTGTGGGGGGTGTTCCCCCAGCATTGGAGGGTGCCGCAGGTGCGAGATTTTACGGGGGCGGGGAAGGGGGAAGGAGGTGGGAAGAGGGGAGGGCGGGGGAGCTATATCGTGGGCGGCTGGTCTGGGAAGGATGGTGAAGGTGCATACAGAGAGGTGGTTGTGGTGGTTGGAGAGGGTAACGGTATGGCGGGTGGCACATGTGAAGGGCTTTAGTTGGTTTGTTTGTACGAGTTCTAAGGGCGGGTAAGGGTGGGGGGTGGAGGAGGCATCATCCGGATCTTAGCAACCATTGAGGTGACGTCCGTGCGTTTCCTTTGCTCACCCTCACCCCTCTCTCCCTCACCCCCTCACCCCTCCAGATGTTATGCCTCACGTTCTGCAAGATCACGAAGGCGCATCTGAAGCGCATCCTGTCCGACGAGGAGGCGCTGGCGGGGCTGCGGAGCGACGTGGGGCCGCTCCTCAAGGCGGTGGTGGCCACCAACAGATTCGAGCGGGACATGGCGGCGCTGTTTGGCGGGGGAGGGGGGCGGCAGGGAGCAGGAGGAGGAGCGGATGACGGGGTGAGAAAGAGGGGTGTGTGTGTGTGTGAGAGAGAGAGTTCGGGGTGGGGTTAGGGGGTTTAGGGCGATGGGGGACTTCTGCCGTGTTACCCGGCTCCGGCAGTTTGAGGGTGTGCTGGGGGCTCCGGCAGCGGCGCACGTGGGTGTTGTTGCTCCAGGGGGGCGGAGCGGTTGTTCGTTATGTTGCTGTTGTTCTCAACCACATCCTCAACCAACTGACTGTTCCCCTCACCACCCCCCAACCAATTAAGTCGATCCTTCTGTTTCTTGCATCATAGGATTCACATACCCGCAATACATACATACATACATACATACATACATACCCCTAACTGGCTCAGGACGATGATTCCGATCCGGGAGGCGGTGGCGGCGCCGACTCCATGAGTGCGAGTGAGGCGAGGAGGCGGCTGGAGAAGTTCAGGGCGCGAATGAAGGCCGAGCAGCAGGCGGCCAGGGCGGCAAAGGACCAGCAGCAGGCGGGGACGGCGGTGGCGAGGGTGAGGGTCAATGGGAGGGTGGAAGGGGAGCTGGGGATGGAGCGGGCGGGGGGGCATGAAGGTGCGGGGTGTGAGCAGGGGGGTCGCGGGGAACCTGCCGGGCCGGTGAAACACATACCCGCCGTTGTTGTCTTACAAAATCTTCCCCCCACTTCCACCTCCAACTCCACCTCCATCCCTTCAGCTGCGACTGCTACTGCGTCTCCTCCTTCCACCCCGTCCCCTCCACTCCCTCACATACATACATACATACATACATACATACATACATACATACATACATACATACATACATACATACATACATACATACATACATACATACCCGCCTCCCTCCATCCCCTCCACTCTACTCTTTTGAAGCACCCATCTGACCTTCACTTGCCTATCCGGGGGGCTCACGGGTAGGGAGAGTAGGAAGGTATGTATGTAGGTCGTGTCCATGTATCTCATCCCCACCCAGGTTTAACCCCCCATAGCTTTCCCCGCACCCCCTCCCCCCGGGGGTCCTTCCCCCCTCGATTCAGGATCATCCTGTTCCTGTGTACCACTTGATTTCGGTCATTGTCGTACTGCTCTAAAATTCATCCTCTTTGTCTACACCCCGCCTGACATACATACGTACATACATACATACAGATATCTGAGGCGTTCGAGGGTGTGTTGGTCCAGTACTACGTGGACCAGGAGGAGCGGGAGCTTCTGGAGGCTCTTGACGGGGCGGTGCGGGAGGAGGTGGAGCGGAGGTGGCTGCCGGACGAGGAGGAGGGGGTCGTCACCGGCAGGGGGACACGGGTGCTGCAGGTAGCTGCTGTCGCTGCTGCTACTGGGGGGGAGAGGGGGGTGATTGCGGTGGTGTGTATGTGCGTATATGATGGGGGGACTCGAAGGACAACCACCCTAGTGCTGCTGCCGTACTTCACCCCCCAAGTTAACAGAAACACACATATCGGTTTGTTTTGGTGCACCTGCAGCATACATACACATATACACACATACACACACGCCCTCCCCATACAAGCCCCGAGACACCGGGCCCCCTGAAGCCCCTTAATCCCCCTCCCCCCCCTCTTCCTGCCCCGCACAGAGCGCCAACAAGATCTTCTTCCGGATCCGCGCTTCCCTGACTCGCTGCTCTAAGAACGTGAGTCGCGGCCCCACCCTGGTGGCGCTGGCGCAGCTCTTCCGCCGCGTGCTGTCCGGGTACGCGGCGGAGCTGATGCGGCGACTGCCCAAGACGGCGGCGGGGGGCACCAGCGCCAACCCCGCGGTGGTCGGGGGCTCCACTCACTGGTGAGGGGAGGGGAGGGGAGAGGAGGCGGGGAGGGGGAAGGGAGGGGGAGGGGAGGGGGAAAGGGAGGGTGGATGTGACCTAGTGGTAAGGGACATAAGGTGGGTGGCATAGAGGGGTTTTGTACGGAGGTGTGGGGGATGTCTGGAGAGAGAGGGGGCTCGGGGAAATGGGCGTGTATGTACACGTACGTATGTGTATATGTGTGTGTTGGGGGGGGGGACGGGATGCGGGGTTGTCCTGTCGCGCCCGCACACTCACCCGTTTCATGTCGGGAGATCCCCCCCTCTCACTACCCCATCTACCCGTCCCCCCGCCCGCTCGTCCTCCCGATGTGTAGGTATGTCCGCCTGAGCGAGGAGGACGAGCGTGTGGTGTGTTGCCTGCTGGCCACCGCGGAGTTCTGTCGCGACACAACGGAGGGGCTGGGGGGGGCGCTGGCCAAGGATGTGAAGCCCCACTTCGCGGACAGGGTGGACTTCGGGGAGGTGGAGAACGCCTTCGTGGGGGTGGCCACGTAAGGAGGGGGGCTCTCGGAGGGGCTGGGCTGGGGGAGAGAGGAGGGGGGGCTGGGCTGGGAGAATCCTAAATGCAAGGCATTCAGCAATGAGCTGCCTGACTGCCAGAAGGCGGCTAAAGTCCGAAAGTGGCCCCAGTGAGCCCTCTTAAGCGATGAAGGGCATGGGGAAGGGGAGGCGCTAGGGGGCGGGATGTGTGTGTGTGTGTGGTAGAGGAGGGTTAAAGGTGGGGAATGGGTTGCCGCTGCTGCTGTTGCTGCCGGTCTTTAC
>NW_003307626.1:284839-286454 GCF_000143455.1 Volvox carteri f. nagariensis
CAGCTGCACTCGCATGTATTCTTGTTTCTTGATCGCACCCTGCTCACAACCTTGCTGCCCTTCTGCTTCCCATGTGCGCTTGCCGCTACTTCTGCTGCCTGGCCAGGTGAGTCCGAAGCTTCTTGGTCAGTTCTACTCCTGGTACACTCTTGCCCTCGCTCACTCGTTCGTGGTTCGTCTTTCCCTCTGCCTCACCCACCCGCCCCCAGGTGCTGTTGGACTGCGCCCCCCCTCTCGGTGCCGGTCTGGAGGCCGCCAATCTGTCCTTCATGTGCGACAAGGTGGCGCGGATGTTCGTCCCCCGCCTGCGCGAGGCCATATTCCGGCTGCGGCGCGTGGCGGACGGGGGGATGATGCAGCTGGCCATTGATATGGATGCGGTAGGGACGGGGAGGGAGGGAGGGAGGGGGTGGCAGTATGTGTATTGTGTGTGCAGTGTGTGCAGTGTGAGCATATGTATGTATATAGAGAGTTGATATCATTTTTATTATTTTTTGTTATTACTAATATTTTAATGTTAACTATCATTGTTATATATATAGTAATAAGAGAGGCACATAGAGAAAGGAGGGAGGGGTTTATCAGAAGGGCTGCAGGTTTGGACGAGATGCCACTTGCGGGTCTGGATGGGTGTACACGAAGCGTAATGGCTTGGAAGCGACATGGCTTCTTGTGGTGGCCTTAAAATGGATTTACCATGTAGTGGAGTCTGAGCGCAGCTGCAGTGGCAGCGACCTTGACAGCAGGAGGGGATCGACCCAGAACCAGCGGCTCTACACATCATTTAATAGACATATGGGGCTGGTATGATTGTCGAGCCGGTTGTTGCCCCCGAACAGTTGTGGACCCCGCACAACTGCAACGGGGCGGAAAGTCCGAAGACGGGAGCGGGGGTTAGAAACTCGCACTTGCCCCACTGCCGCAGGTACAGCGATCTCTGTTGGAATTCCCCCGGGTGGCGAGATCCGCCAGAGGTGAAGGATCCGCTTCGGAGCCGGGTGGCGAGCAGCAATATGATCGGGTATGTACGACAACAGGAAGGCGTGGAAGGCCCCCGGAAAGGGGGGAAGAAGGTGCTGGTTGTGATGAAGGGGGGGTAGAGCTTTTGGACTGGTTTGAAGAACGGGGGGCTATGGACACTGTGTGTGGCGATGTGTGTGGTGATGTGTGTGGCGATGTGTGTGTGGCTGTACACCCTCCCCCATTTCCCTTTCCGGCCTCGTCTCGCCATCGAAACCGCTATTCAACTCGAGTCATAGCATTGGTAAAAATATATATTCCTGATGCGGTATTCGTCTAGTCCTGGACTACATTCGTCTATCACTGGTTTTTCTCTGCTTCACTCACCAGTGGTTCGTCTTACCCCCTAGCTTACCTCCTCTCCCCTCCTCCTCTCCACGGGGGCCCCCTCCTCCAGGCCTTCACGACCTACGTGGAGCGCGAGATGGGTCACGTGGTGGCGCTGGTGAAGGTGCTCCAGTCCCGCCCCGAGCAGCTGGTGGACAACTACCTGCTGCTGATGCCGCCGGCGGCCCAGTCGCTGATGGAGTTCCAGAGGCTGTGTGACCTCAAGGTGGGGGCGGGGGGGAAATGAGGCGGGGGTTGTTTTAGGTGG